>NW_027275728.1:0-52050 GCF_030028105.1 Mobula birostris
GCACGTCCCATAGCATCCCCTGTATCGCTGTGTTTTCGGGCACCTCTCATACTTTTCCCTGTATCGCCATGTTTTCGCGCATATCCCATAGCTTCCACTATATAGCCCTGTTTTCGAGCACCTCTCATGTCTTTCCCTATATCACTGTATTTTCGCGCACCTCCCATACCTTCCTCTATATTGCTGTGTTTTTGTGCACCTCTCATTCCTTCCCCTATATCGCTGTATTTTTGCGCACCTCTCATGGCTTCCCCAATATCGCCGTGTTTTCATGCACATCTCATAACGTCTCCTATATCTCTGTGTATTCACGCATCTCCCATAGCATCCCCTATATCGCTGTGCCTTCGCGCATCACTCATACCTTCCCCTATATCGCCCTGTTTTCGGTGAACCTCCCATGGCTTCGCCTACATCGCTGTGCTTTTGCGCACCTCATACCTTCCACTATATCACCGTGTTTTCGCGCACCTCTCATTTCTTCACCTATATCGCTGTATTCTCGCACACCTCTCATATCTTCCCCTATATCACTGTGTTTTCGCGCACGTCCAATAGCGTCCCCTATATCGCTCTGTTTTAACGCACCTCTCATGTCTTCCCCTATATCACTGTTTTTTCGTGCATCTCCCATACCATCCCCTATATTGCTGAGTTTCACACACGTCTCATACCTTTCCCTATATCGCCCTGTTTTCGAGCACCTCCCATAGCTTCCCCTATATCGCTGTGTTTTCGTGTACCTCTCATACCTCCCCTTATATCGCTGTGTTTTCACGCACCTCTCATAACTTCCCCTATATTGCCGTGTTTTTATGCACATCCTATTATGTCCCCTGTATCGCTGTGTATTCGAGCACCTCCCATAGCATCCCCTATATCACTGTGCCTTCGCGCACCTCCCATACCTTCCCCTATATCGGTGTCTTTTCGCACACATCCCATAGATTCAACTTTATCACTGTGTTATTGCACACCTCGCAGAGCTTCCCCTATATCGCCGTGTTTTTGCTCACCTTTCATAGCTTCCCCTATATCGCTGTGTTTTCGCGCACCTCTCATGTCTTCACCTAGATCGCTATGTTTTCGCTCCTCTCATTACTTCCCCTATCTCGCTGTGTTTTCTCGCACCTCTGATACATTCCCCTGTATCGCCGTGTTTTCGCGCACCTCTCATAATTTCCCCTATATCGCCGTGTTTTCGCGCACGTCCCATAGCGTGCCCTATAACGCTGTGTTTTCGGGCACCTCTCTTACCTTCCCCTATATTGCCATGTTTTCATGCACATCTCATAACGTCCCCTATATTGCCCTGTTTTCGCACACCTCTCATACCTTCCCCTATATCGCTGTGTTTTCACACACCTCTCATAACTTCTCCAATGTTGCTGCATTTTTGCGCACCTCTCATAACTTCCCCCATATCGCTGTGTTTTTATGCACATCTCATAACGTCCCCTATATCACTGTGTATTCGCGCACCTCCCATAGCCTCCCACGTATTGCTGTGCCTTCGCGCATTTCTCATACCTTCGCCTATATCGCCCTGTTTTCGCACACTTCCCATTCATTCTCCTATGACGCTGTGTTTTTGTGAACCTCTCATACCTCCCCTAATATCGCTGCGTTTTCATGCACATCTCATAACGTCCCGTATATCGCTGTGTATTCACGCACCTCCCATAGCATCCCCTATATCGCTGTGCCTTGCGCACCTCCCATACCTTCCCCTATATCGGTGTCTTTTCGCACACATCCCATAGATTCAACTTTATCACTGTGTTATTGCACACCTCTCAGAGCTTCCCTTATATCGCCGTGTTTTTGCTCACCTTTCATAGCTTCCCCTATATCGCTGTGTTTTCACGCACCTCTCATGTCTTCACCTAGATTGCTATGTTTTCGCTCCTCTCATTACTTCCCCTATATCGCTGTGTTTTCTCGCACCTCTGATACATTCCCCTGTATCGCCGTGTTTTCGCGCACCTCTCATAATTTCCCCTATATCGCCGTGTTTTCGCGCACGTCCCATAGCGTCCCCTATAACGCTGTGTTTTCGGGCACCTCTCATACCTTCCCCTATATTGCCGTGTTTTCATGCACATCTCATAACGTCCCCTATATCGCTGTTTATTCGTGCACCTCCCATAGCACCCCTATATAACTGTGCCTTCGCGTACCTCTCATGCCTTCCCCTATATCGCTGTGTTTTCACGCACCTCTCATAACTTCTCCTATATTGCTGCATTTTTGCGCAACTCTCATAACTTCCCCTATATCGCTGTGTTTTTATGCACAGCTCATAACGTCCCCTATATCACTGTGTAGTCGCGCACCTCCCATAGCCTCCCACATATTGCTGTGCCTTCGCGCACTTCTCATACCTTCACCTATATCGCCCTGTTTTCGCACACTTCCCATTCATTCTCCTATGTCGCCTTGCTTTTGTGAACTTCTCATACCTTCCCTAATATCGCTGCGTTTTCATGCACATCTCATAACGTCCCGTATATCGCTGTGTATTCGCGCACCTGCCATAGCATCCTCTAAATCGCTGTGCCTTTGCGCACCTCTCATACCTTCTCCTATGTCGCCCTGTTTTCGCACAGCTCCCATACCGTCCCCTATATTGCTGTGTTTTCGCACACGTCTCATGGCTTCCCCAATATCGCCGTGTTTTCATGCACATCTCATAACGTCTCCTATATCTCTGTGTATTCACGCACCTCCCATAGCATCCCCTATATAGCTGTGCCTTCGTGCATCGCTCATACCTTCCCCTATATCGCCCTGTTTCCCGTGCACCTCCCATGGCTTCGCCTGCATCGCTGTGTTTCAGCTCCTCTCATTACTTCCCCTATATCGCTCTGTATTCTCGCACTTCTGATACAGTTCCCTGTATCAACGTGTTTTCGCGCACCTCTCATGTCTTTACCTAGATCGCTATGTTTTCGCTCCTCTTAATACTTCCCCTATATCGCTGTGTTTTCTCGCACATCTGATACATTTTGCCGTATCGCCGTGTTTTTGCACACCTCTCATAATTTCCCCTATATCACCGTGTTCTCGCACACCTCTCATACCTTCCCCTATATCACTGTGTTTTCGCGCACGTCCCATTGCTTCCCCATATCGCTGTGTTTTCGCGCACCTCTCATCGCTTCCCCTATATCGTCCTGTTTTCGCGCACGTCCCATTGCTTCCCCTATATCGCTGTGTTTTCGCGCACCTCTCATCGCTTCCCCTATATCGCCCTGTTTTCGTGCACATCCCATAGCTTCCACTATATTGCCCTGTTTTCGCGCACCTCTCATGTATTCCACTACATAGCTGTGTTTTCTGGCACCTCTGATGCATTCCCCTGTAACACCAAGTTTTCGCGCAACTCTCATACCTCCCCCTATATCGCCATGTTTTTATGCACATCTCATACCGTCTCCTATATCGCTATGTTTTCGTGCACCTCCCATAGCATCCCCTATATCGCTGTGCCTTCGTGCACCTCTCATACCTTCCCCTATATCGCTGTGTTTTCACACACCTCTCTTAAATTCTCCGATATCACTGTGTTTTCGCGCACGTCCCATTGCGTCCCTTATATCGCTGTGTTTTCGCGCACCTCTCATAGCTTCCCCTATATCGCCCTGTTTTCGTGCACATCCCATAGCTTCCACTATATTGCCCTGTTTTCGCGCACCTCTCATGTATTCCACTACATAGCTGTGTTTTCTGGCACCTCTGATGCATTCCCCTGTAACGCCAAGTTTTCGCGCAACTCTCACACCTCCCCCTATATCACCATGTTTTTATGCACATCTCATACCATCTCCTATATCGCTGTGTTTTCGCGCACCTCCCATAGCATCCCCTATATCTCTGTGTTTTCTCGCACCTCTGATACATTCCCCTGTATCGCCGTGGTTTCGCGCACATCCCATAGGTTCCACTATATTGCCCTGTTTTTGCGCACCTCTCATGTCTTCTCCTATATCACGGTGTTTTCGCGCACCTCTCATTGCATCCCCTATATCGCTGTGCATTCGCGCACCTCTCATAACTTCCCCTATATCGCCCTGCTTTCGCGCACCTCTCATACCTCCCCCTATATCACAGCGTTTTCACGCACCTCTCATAAATTCTCTTATATCGCCGTATTTTTGCGAACCTCTCATGGCTTCGCCAATATCGCCGTGTTTTCATGCACATCTCATAACGTCTCCTACATCTCTGTGTATTCACACAACTCCCATAGCATCCTCTATATCGCTGTGCCTTCGCGCATCGCTCATACCTTCCCCTATATCGCCCTGTTTCCCGTGCACCTCCCATGGCTTCGCCTACATCGCTGTGTTTTTGCACACCTCTCATACCTTCCCCTATATCGCCGTGTTTTCGCGCACCTCTCATTTCTTCACCTATATCGCTATGTTTCCGCTCCTCTCATTACTTCCCCTATATCGCTCTGTGTTCTTGCACTTCTGATACAGTTCCCTGTATCAACGTGTTTTCGCGCACCTCTCATAATTTCACCTATATCTCCGTGTTCTCGCACACCTCTCATATCTTCCCCTATATCACTGTGTTTTCGTGCATCTCCCATACCATCCCCTATATTGCTGTGTTTCGCACACGTCTCATACCTTTCCCTATATCGCTCTGTTTTCGAGCACCTCCCATACCTTCGCCTATATCGCTGTGTTTTCGTGTACCTCTCATACCTCCCCTTATATTGCTGTGTTTTCACACACCTCTCATAACTTCCCCTGCATTGCTGTATTTTTGCGCACCTCTCATAACTTCCCCTATATTGCCGTGTTTTTATGCACATCTCATAACGTCCCCTATATCGCTGTGTATTCGCGCACATCCCATAGCATCCCTTATAATGCTGTGCCTTCGTGCACCTCTCATACCTTCCACTATATCGCCCCGTTTTCGCACAACTTCTATATCTTCCCCTATATTGCTGTGTTTTCATGCACCTCTCATACCTCCCCTATATCAGTATGTTTTCACACACTTCTCATACCTTCCCCTATATCGCTGTGTTTTCACACACCTCTCATAACTTCTCCTACATCGCTGTGGTTTTGTGCACCTCTCATATCTACCCTAATATCGCTGAGTTTTCATGCACATCTGATCACGTCCCCTATATCGCTGTATATTCACGCACCTCCCATAGCATCCCCTATATCGCTGTGCCTTGCGCACCTCTCATACCGTCCCCTATATTGTCGTGTTTTCGCGCACCTCTCATAGCTTCCCCTATATCGCCATATTTTCATACAAATCTCATACCGTCCCCTATATCGCCCTGTTTTCGAGCACCTCCCATACCTTCCCCTGTATCGCTGTGTTTTCGTGCACCTCTCATACCTCCCTCTATATCGCTGTGTTTTCATGCACCTCTCATAACTTCTCCTATATCGCTGTGTTTTTGTGCACCTCTTATATCTTCCCTAATATCGCTGCTTCTTCCTGCACATCTCATAACGTCCCCAATATCGCTGTGTATTCACGCACCTCCCATAGCATCCCCTATATCGCTGTGCCTTGCGCACCTCCCATACCTTCCCCTATATCGGTGTCTTTTCGCACACATCCCATAGATTCAACTTTATCACTGTGTTATTGCACACCTCTCAGAGCTTCCCTTATATCGCCGTGTTTTTGCTCACCTTTCATAGCTTCCCCTATATCGCTGTGTTTTCGCGCACCTCTCATGTCTTCACCTAGATTGCTATGTTTTCGCTCCTCTCATTACTTCCCCTATCTCGCTGTGTTTTCTCGCACCTCTGATACATTCCACTGTATCGCCGTGCATTCGTGCACCTCTCATAATTTCCCCTATATCGCCGTGTTTTCGCGCACGTCCCATAGCGTCCACTATAACGCTGTGTTTTCGGGCACCTCTCATACCTTCCCCTATATTGCCGTGTTTTCATGCACATCTCATAACGTCCCCTATATTGCTGTGTATTCGTGCACCTCCCATAGCACCCCTATATAACTGTGCCTTCGCGTACCTCTCATGCCTTCCCCTATATCGCTGTGTTTTCACGCACCTCTCAAAACTTCTCCTATATTGCTGCATTTTCGCACACCTCTCATATCTTCCCCTATATCACTGTGTTTTCGCGCACGTCCAATAGCGTCCCCTATATCGCTCTGTTTTCACGCACCTCTCATGTCTTCCCCTATATCACTGTGTTTTCGTGCATCTCCCATACCATCCCCTATATTGCTGTGTTTCGCACACGTCTCATACCTTTCCCTATATCGCTCTGTTTTCGAGCACCTCCCATACCTTCGCCTATATCGCTGTGTTTTCGTGTACCTCTCATACCTCCCCTTATATTGCTGTGTTTTCACGCACCTCTCATAACTTACCCTGTATTGCTGTATTTTTGCGCACCTCTCATAACTTCCCCTATATTGCCATGTTTTTATGCACATCTCATAACATCCCCTATATCGCTGTGTATTCGCGCACATCCCATAGTATCCCTTATAATGCTGTGCCTTCGCGCACCTCTCATACCTTCCCCTATATCGCCCCGTTTTCGCGCAACTTCTATATCTTCCCCTATATCGCTGTGTTTTCATGCACCTCTCATACCTTCCCCTATATCGCTGTGTTTTCACACACCTCTCATAACTTCTCCTACATCGCTGTGTTTTTGTGCACCTCTCATATCTACCCTAATATCGCTGAGTTTTCATGCACATCTGATCACGTCCCCTATATCGCTGTATATTCACACACCTCCCATAGCATCCCCTATATCGCTGTGCCTTGCGTTCCTCTCATATCTTCCCCTATATCGCTGTCTTTTCGCGCACATCCCATAGATTCAGCTTTATCGCTGTATTATTGCTCACCTCTCATAGCTTCCCCTGTATCGCCGTGTTTTTGCTCACCTCTCATAGCTTCCCCTATATCGCATGTTTTCGCGCACCTCTCATGTCTTCACCTAGATCGCTATGTTTTCGATCCTCTCAATACTTCCCCTATATCGCTGTGTTTTCTCGCACATCTGATACATTCTCCTGTATTGCCATGTTTTCGCGCACCTCTTACAATTTCCCCTATATCGCCATGTTCTCGCACAGCTCTCATACCTTCCCCATATCACTGTTTTTTTACGCATGTCCCATAGCGTCCCCTATATCGCTGTGTATTCGTGCACCTCCCATAGCATTCCTTATATTGCTGTGCCTTAGCGCACCTCTCATACCTTCCCCTATATCGCCCTGTTTTGCGCACGTTCCATACCTTCCCCTATATCGCTGTGTTTTCGCACACCTCTCATAACTTCTCCTATATCGCTGTGCTTTTGTGCACCTCTCAGACCTTCCCTAATATCACTGCGTTTTCATGCACATCTCATCACGTCCCCTATATCGCTGTGTTTTCGTGCACCTCTCTTACCTTCCCCTATATCGCTGTCTTTTCGCGCACCTCTCTTACCTTCCCCTATATCGCTGTCTTTTCGCGCACATCCCATAGATTCATTGGTATCGCTGCGTTTTCACGCACCTCTCATAAATTCTCCTATATTGCTGTATTTTGCGCACCTCTCATAACTTTCCGTCTATCGCCGTGTTGTTATGCACATCTCATAACGTCCTCTATATTGCTGTGCATTCGCGCACCTCCCATAGCATCCCTTATATCGCTGTGCCTTCGTGCACCTCTCATACCTTCCCTTATCTCGCCCAGTTTTCGCGCACCTCCTATACCTTCCCTTATATTGCCCTTCCCCTATATTGCCCTGTTTTCACACACCTCCTATACCTTCCCTTATATCGCTGCGTTTTCGTGTACCTCTCATACCTCCCCCTATATCGTTGTGTTTTCACGCACCTCTCATAACTTCTCCTATATTTCTGTATTTTTGCGCGAAAAATAACTTCCCCTATATCGCCGTGATTTTATGCACATCTCATAACGTCCCCTATATCGCTGTGTATTCGTGCACCTCCCATACCTTCCCTAATACCTTTGCGTTTTCATGCACATCTCATCACGTCCCCTATATCACTGTATATTCGCGCACATCCCATAGTATTCCCTCTATCGCTGTGCCTTGTGCACCTCTCATAGCTTCCCCTATATCGCTGTGTTTTCAGGCAACTCTCATAGCTTCCCCTATATCGCTGTGTTTTCAGGCAACTCTCATAGCTTCCCCAATATCGCCGTGTATTCATGCACATCTCATACCGTCCCCTATATCGCTGTGTTTTCGCACACCTCCCATAGCTTCACCTACATCGCTGTTATCGCGCACATCCCATAGCTTCACCTTGATCGCTGTGTTATTGCTCACTTCTCATAGCTTACCCTATATCACCGTGTTTTCGCGCACCTCGCATGTCTTCACCTATATCGCTATGTTTTCGATCTTATCATTACTTCCCCTATATCGCTGTGTTTTCTCGCACCTCTGATACATTCTCCTGTATTGCCATGTTTTCGCGCACCTCTTACAATTTCCCCTATATCGCCGTGTTCTCGCACACCTCTCATACCTTCCCCATATCACTGTTTATTTGCGCATGTCCCATAGCGTCCCCTATATCGCTGTGTTTTCTCGCACCTCTGATACATTCCCCTGTATCATTGTGGTTTCGTGCACATCCCATAGGTTGCACTATGTTGCCCTGTTTTTGCGCACCTCTCATGTCTTCCCCTATATCACAGTGTTTTCGCGCACCTCTCATAGCATCCCCTATATCACTGTGCCTTCACGCACCTCTCATAACTTCCCCTATATCGCCCGGTTTTCGCGCACCACCCATATCTTCCCCAATATTGCTGTGTTTTCCTGCACCTCTCATACCTTCCCTTATCTCGCTGTGTTTTCACGCACCTCTCATAAATTCTCCTATATCACTTTATTTTTGTGCAGCTCTTATACCTTCCCCTATATTGCCGTGTTTTCATGCACATCTCATAGCGTCCCCTATATCGCTGTGCCTTCGCGCAACTCTCATACCTTCCCCTATATCGCCCTGTTTTCGCGCACATCCCATACCTTCCACTATATTGCCCTGTTTTCGCGCACCTCTCATGTCTTCCACTACATCGCTGTGTTCTCTGGCACCTCTGATGCATTCCCCTGTAACGCCAAGTTTTCGCGCACCTCTCATACTTTCCCCTATATCGCCGTTTTTACGCACACCTCTCATACCTGCCCCTATATCACCATGTTTTTATGCACATCTCATACCGTCTCCTATATCGCTGTGTTTTTGCGCACCTCCCATAGCATCCCCTATATCGCTGTGCCTTCGTGCACCTCTCATACCTTGCCCTATATCGCTCTGTTTTCGCGCACCTCCTATACCTTCCCTTATATCACTGCGTTATCGTGCACCTTTCATACCTTCCCCTATATCGCTGTGTTTTCGCACACATCTCATAACTTCTCCTATATCGCTGTGTTTTTGTGCACCTCTCATACCTTCCCTAATATCACTGCGTTTTCATGCACATCTCATCACGTCCCCTATATCACTGTGTATTCATGCACCTCCCATAGCATCCCCTATATCGCTGTGCCTTGCGCACCTCTCATAACTTCCCCTATATCGCTGTCTTTTCGCGCACATCCCATAGATTCACCTTTATCGCTGTGTTATTGCTCACCTCTCATAGCTTCCCCTGTATCGCCGTGTTTTTGCTCACCTCTCATAGTTTCCCCTATATCGCATGTTTTCGCGCACCTCTCATGTCTTCACCTAGATCGCTATGTTTTCGATCCTCCCAATACTTCCCCTATATCGCTGTGTTTTCTAGCACGTCTGATACATTCTCACGTATCGCTGTGTTTTCGCACACCTCTCATAATTTCCCCTATATCGCCGTGTTCTCGCACACCTCTCATAACTTCCCCTATATCGCTGTCTTTTCGCGCACATCCCATAGATTCACCTTTATCGCTGTGTTATTGCTCACCTCTCATAGCTTCCCCTGTATCGCCGTGTTTTTGCTCACCTCTCATAGCTTCCCCTATATCACCGTGTTTTCGCGCACCTCTCCTGTCTTCCACTATGTGACTGTGTTTTCGCGCACCTTCCATAGCATCCCCTATATTGCTGTGCCTTTGCATAACTGTCATAACTTCATCTATATCACCCAGTTTTCGAGCACCTTCCATACCTTCCCCTATATCACTGTGTATTCACGCACCTCCCATAGCATCCCCTATATCGCTGTGCCTTGCGCACCTCTCATAACTTCCCCTATATCGCTGTCTTTTCGCCTTTATCGCTGTGTTATTGCTCACCTCTCATAGCTTCCCCTGTATCGCCGTGTTTTTGGGCACCACTGGTAACTTCCCCAATATCGCCGTGTTGTTATGCGCATCTTATAAAGTCCCCTATATCGCTGTGTATTCGCGCACCTCCCATAGCATCCCCTATAATACGTTGTGTCTTCGCGCACCTCCCATTCCTTCACCTATATCGCCCTGTTCTCGCGCACCTCCCATTCCTTCACCTATCTCGCTGTTTTCGTGCACCTCTCATACCTTCCCCTATATCTCTGTGTTTTCACACACCTCTCATAACTTCTCCTATATCGCTGTGTTTTTGTGCACCTATCATACCTTCCCTAATATCGCTGCATTTTCATGCACATCTTATCACGTCCCCTATATCGCTGTATATTCACGCACCTCCCATAGCATCCCTTATATCGCTGTGCCTTCGTGCACCTCTCATACCTTCCCCTATATTGCCCTGTTTTCGCGCACCTCCTATACCTTCCCTTATATCGCTGCGTGTTCGTGCACCTCTCATACCTTCCCCTATATTGCCCTGTTTTCACGCACCTCCTATACCTTCCCTCATATCGCTGCGTTTTCGTGTACCTCTCATATCTCCCCCTATATCGTTGTGTTTTCACGCACCTCTCATACCTTCCCCTATATCGATGTATTTTTGCGCATAACTCATATCTTCCCCTATATTGATGTGTTTTCATGCACATCTCATAACGTCCCCTATATCACTGTGTATTTGCGCACCGCCCATAGAATCCCCTATATCACTGTGCCTTCGCGCACCTCTCATGCATTCCCGTATATCGCCCTGTTTTCGCGCACCTCCCATAACTTCCCTGATATCGCTGTGTTTTCGTGCTCCTCTCCTACCTTCCCCTATATTGCTGTGTTTTCACGAACCTCTCTTAACTTCTCCTATATCGCTGTGTTTTTGCACACCTCTCATACCTTCCCCTATATCGCTGTGTTTTCAGGCACCTCTCATGGCTTCCCCAATATCGCCGTGTATTCATGCACATCTCATACCGTCCCCTATATCACTGTGTTTTCGCGCACCTCCCATAGCTTCGCCTACATCGCTGTTTTCGCGCACATCCCATAGCTTCACCTTGATCGCTGTGTTATTGCTCACCTCTCATAGCTTACCCTATATCGCCATGTTTTTGCGCACCTCGCATGTCTTCACCTATATCGCTATGTTTTCGCTCCTATCATTACTTCCCCTATATCGCTGTGTTTTCTCGCACCTCTGATACATTCCCCTGTATTGCCATGTTTTTGCGCACCTCTTACAATTTCCCCTATATCGCCGTGTTCTCGCACACCTCTCATGCCTTCCCCTATATCACTGTTTTTTTGCGCATGTCCCATAGCGTCCCCTATATCGCTGTGTTTTCTCGCACCTCTGATACATTCACCTGTATCGTTGTGGTTTCGCGTACATCCCATAGGTTCCACTATATTGCCCTGTTTTTGCGTACCTCTCATGTCTTCCCCTATATCACGGTGTTTTCGCGCACCTCTCATAGCATCCCCTATATCGCTGTGCCTTCGCGCACCTCTCATAACTTCCACTATATCGCCCGGTTTTCGCGCACAACCGATATCTTCCCCAATATTGCTGTGTTTTCCTGCACCCCTCATACCTTCCCTTATCTCGCTGTGTTTTCACGCACTTCTCATAACTTCTCCTATATCACTGTATTTTTGTGCAGCTCTTATACCTTCTCCTATATTGCCGTGTTTTCATGCACATCTCATAGCGTCCCCTATATCGCTGTGTATTCGTGCACCTCCCATAGCATCCCTTATATCGCTGTGCCTTCGCGCACCTCTCATACCTTCCCCTATGTCGCCCTGTTTTCGTACACCTCCCATACCGTCCCCTATATCGCTGTATTTTCGCACACCTCTCATGGCTTCCCCAATATCGTCGTGTTTTCATGCTCATCTCATAACGGCTCCTATATCTCTGTGTAATCACGCACTTCCCATAGCATCCCCTATATCGTTGTGCCTTCGCGCATCACTCATACCTTCCCCTATATCGCCCTGTTTCCCGTGCACCTCCCATGGTTTCACCTACATCGCTGTGTTTTTGTGCACCTCTCATACCTTCCCCTATATCGCCGTGTTTTCGCGCACCTCTCATTTCTTCACCTGCATCGCTGTGTTTCCGCTCCTGTCACTACTTCCCCTATATCGCTCTGTGTTCTCGCACTTCTGATACAGTTCCCTGTATCAATGTATTTTCGAGCACCTCCCATAGCTTCGCCTACATCGCTGTTTTCGCGCACATCCCATAGCTTCACCTTGATCGCTGTGTTATTGCTCACCTCTCATAGCTTACCCTATATCGCCGTGTTTTTGCGCACCTCGCATGTCTTCACCTATATCGCTATGTTTTCGCTCCTATCATTACTTCCCCTATATCGCTGTGTTTTCTCGCACCTCTGATACATTCCCCTGTATTGCCATGTTTTTGCGCAACCTCTTACAATTTCCCCTATATCGCCGTGTTCTCGCACACCTCTCATGCCTTCCCCTATATCACTGTTTTTTTGCGCATGTCCCATAGCGTCCCCTATATCGCTGTGTTTTCTCGCACCTCTGATACATTCACCTGTATCGTTGTGGTTTCGCGCACATCCCATAGGTTCCACTATATTGCCCTGTTTTTGCGCACCTCTCATGTCTTCCCCTATATCACGGTGTTTTCGCGCACCTCTCATAGCATCCCCTATATCGCTGTGCCTTCGCGCACCTCTCATAACTTCCACTATATCGCCCGGTTTTCGCGCACCACCGATATCTTCCCCAATATTGCTGTGTTTTCCTGCACCTCTCATACCTTCCCTTATCTCGCTGTGTTTTCACGCACTTCTCATAACTTCTCCTATATCACTGTATTTTTGTGCAGCTCTTATACCTTCCCCTATATTGCCGTGTTTTCATGCACATCTCATAGCGTCCCCTATATCGCTGTGTATTCGCGCACCTCCCATAGCATCCCTTATATCGCTGTGCCTTCGCGCACCTCTCATACCTTCCCCTATGTCGCCCTGTTTTCGTACACCTCCCATACCATCCCCTATATCGCTGTATTTTCGCACACCTCTCATGGCTTCCCCAATATCGTCGTGTTTTCATGCTCATCTCATAACGGCTCCTATATCTCTGTGTAATCACGCACTTCCCATAGCATCCCCTATATCGTTGTGCCTTCGCGCATCACTCATACCTTCCCCTATATCACCCTGTTTCCCGTGCACCTCCCATGGTTTCGCCTACATCGCTGTGTTTTTGTGCACCTCTCATACCTTCCCCTATATCGCCGTGTTTTCGCGCACCTCTCATTTCTTCACCTGCATCGCTGTGTTTCCGCTCCTCTCACTACTTCCCATATATATCGCTCTGTGTTCTCGCACTTCTGATACAGTTCCCTGTATCAATGTATTTTCGAGCACCTCCCATACCTTCCCCTATATCGCTGTGCCTTCGCGCACCTCTCATGCCTTCCCCTATATCGCCCTGTTTTCACGCACATCCCATACCTTCCACTATATTGCCCTGTTTTCGCGCACCTCTCATGTCTTCCACTACATCGCTGTGTTTTCTGGCACCTCTAATGCATTCGCCTGTAACGCCAAGTTTTCACGCACCTCTCATACTTTCCTCTATATCACCGTTTTTACGCGCACCTCTCGTACCTGCCCCTATATCGCCATGTTTTTATGGAGACGGTTTTTATCTCATACCGTCTCCTATATCGCTGTGTTTCTGCGCACCCCCCATAGCATCCCCTATATCGCTGTGCCTTCGTGCACCTCTCATACCTTGCCCTATATCGCCCTGTTTTCGAGCACCTCCTATACCTTCCCTTATATCACAGCATTATCGTGCACCTTTCATACCTTCCCCTATATCGCTGTGTTTTCGCACACGTCTCATAACTTCTCCTATATCGCTGTGTTTTTGTGCACCTCTCATACCTTCCCTAATATCACTGCGTTTTCATGCACATCTCATCACGTCCCCTATATCGCTGTGTATTCACGCACCTCCCATAGCATCCCCTATATCGCTGTGCCTTGCGCACCTCTCAATAACTTCCCCTATATCGCTGTCTTTTCGCGCACATCCCATAGCTTCCCCTGTATCGCCGTGTTTTTGCTCACCTCTCATAGCTTCCCCTATATCGCATGTTTTCGCGCACCTCACATGTCTTCACCTAGATTGCTATGTTTTCGATCCTCTCAATACTTCCCCTATATCGCTGTGTTTTCTCGCACGTCTGATACATTCTCACGTATCGCCGTGTTTTCGCACACCTCTCATAACTTGCCCTATATCACTGTGTTTTCGCGCACGTCCCATTGTGTCCCCTATATCGCTGTGTTTTCGCGCACCTCTCATAGCTTCCCCTATGTCGCCCTGTTTTCGTGCACATCCCATAGCTTCCACTATATTGCCCTGTTTTCGCACACCTCTCATGTATTCCACTACATCGCTGTGTTTTCTGGCAGCTCTGATACATTCCCCTGTAATGCCAAGTTTTCGCGCACCTCTCATACTTTCCGCTATATCGCCATGTTTACGCGCACCTCTCATACCTGCCCCTATATCGCCATGTTTTTATGCACATCTCATACCGTCTCCTATATCGCTGTGTTTTTGCGCTCCTCCCATAGCATCCCCTATATCGCTGTGCCTTCGTGCACCTCTCATACCTTGCCCTATATCGCCCTGTTTTCGAGCACCTCCTATACCTTCCCTTATATCACTGCGTTTTCGTGCACCTTTCATACCTTCCCCTTTATCGCTGTGTTTTCGCACACCTCTCATAACTTCTCCTATATCGCTGTGTTTTTGTGCACCTCTCATACCTTCCCTAATATCACTGCGTTTTCATGCACATCTCATCACGTCCCCTATATCGCTGTGTACTCACGCACCTCCCATAGCATCCCCTATATCGCTGTGCCTTGCGCACCTCTCATAACTTCCCCTATATCGCTGTCTTTTCGCGCACATCCCATAGCTTCCCCTGTATCGCCGTGTTTTTGCTCACCTCTCATAGCTTCCCCTATATCGCATGTTTTCGCGCACCTCACATGTCTTCACCTAGATCGCTATGTTTTCGATCCTCTCAATACTTCCCCTATATCGCTGTGTTTTATCGCACGTCTGATACATTCTCACGTATCGCCGTGTTTTCGCACACCTCTCATAATTTACCCTATACCGCCCTGTTCTCGCACACCTCTCATAACTTGCCCTATATCACTGTGTTTTCGCGCACGTCCCATTGCGTCCCCTATATCGCTGTGTTTTCGCGCACCTCTCATAGCTTCCCCTATGTCGCCCTGTTTTCGTGCACATCCCATAGCTTCCACTATATTGCCCTGTTTTCGCACACCTCTCATGTATTCCACTACATCGCTGTGTTTTCTGGCAGCTCTGATGCATTCCCCTGTAATGCCAAGTTTTCGCGCACCTCTCATACTTTCCGCTATATCGCCATGTTTACGCGCACCTCTCATACCTGCCCCTATATCGCCATGTCTTTATGCACATCTCATACCGTCTCCTATATCGCTGTGTTTTTGCGCTCCTCCCATAGCATCCCCTATATCGCTGTGCCTTCGTGCACCTCTCATACCTTCCCCTATATCGCCCTGATTTCGCGCACCTTCTATACCTTCCCTTATATCACTGCGTTTTCGTGCACCTTTCATACCTTCCCCTTTATCGCTGTGTTTTCGCACACCTCTCATAACTTCTCCTATATCGCTGTGTTTTTCTGCACCTCTCATACCTTCCCGAATATTACTGCGTTTTCATGCACATCTCATCACGTCCCCTATATCGCTGTGTACTCACGCACCTCCCATAGCATCCCCTATATTGCTTTGCCTTGCGCACCTCTCATAACTTCCCCTATATCGCTGCCTTTTCGCGCACATCCCATAGATTCACCTTTATCGCTGTGTTATTGCTCACCTCTCATAGCTTCCCCTATATCGCCATGTTTTCGCGCACCTCTCATGTCTTCACCTAGATCGCTATGTTTTCGATCCTCTCAATACTTCCCCTATATCGCTGTGTTTTCTCGCACGTCTGATACATTCTCACGTATCGCCGTGTTTTCGCACACCTCTCATAATTTACCCTATACCGCCGTGTTCTCGCACACCTCTCATAACTTGCCCTATATCACTGTGTTTTTGCGCACGTCCCATTGCGTCCCCTATATCGCTGTGTTTTCGCGCACCTCTCATAGCTTCCCCTATGTCGCCCTGTTTTCGTGCACATCCCATAGCTTCCACTATATTGCCCTGTTTTCGCACACCTCTCATGTATTCCACTACATCGCTGTGTTTTCTGGCAGCTCTGATGCATTCCCCTGTAATGCCAAGTTTTCGCGCACCTCTCATACTTTCCGCTATATCGCCATGTTTACGCGCACCTCTCATACCTGCCCCTATATCGCCATGTTTTTATGCACATCTCATACCGTCTCCTATATCGCTGTGTTTTTGCGCTCCTCCCATAGCATCCCCTATATCGCTGTGCCTTCGTGCACCTCTCATACCTTCCCCTATATGGCCCTGTTTTCGCGCACCTCCTATACCTTCCCTTATATCACTGCGTTTTCGTGCACCTTTCATACCTTCACCTTTATCGCTGTGTTTTCGCACACCTCTCATAACTTCTCCTATATCGCTGTGTTTTTGTGCACCTCTCATACCTTCCCGAATATCACTGCGTTTTCATGCACATCTCATCACGTCCCCTATATCGCTGTGTACTCACGCACCTCCCATAGCATCCCCTATATTGCTGTGCCTTGCGCACCTCTCATAACTTCCCCTATATCGCTGTCTTTTCGCGCACATCCCATAGATTCACCTTTATCGCTGTGTTATTGCTCACCTCTCATAGCTTCCCCTATATCGCCATGTTTTCGCGCACCTCTCATGTCTTCACCTAGATCGCTATGTTTTCGATCCTCTGAATACTTCCCCTATATCGCTGTGTTTTCTCGCACGTCTGATACATTCTCACGTATCGCCGTGTTTTCGCACACCTCTCATAATTTACCCTATACCGCCGTGTTCTCGCACACCTCTCATAACTTGCCCTATATCACTGTGTTTTTGCGCACGTCCCATTGCGTCCCCTATATCGCTGTGTTTTCGCGCACCTCTCATAGCTTCCCCTATGTCGCCCTGTTTTCGTGCACATCCCATAGCTTCCACTATATTGCCCTGTTTTCGCACACCTCTCATGTATTCCACTACATCGCTGTGTTTTCTGGCACCTCTGATGCATTCCCCTGTAATGCCAAGTTTTCGCGCACCTGTCATACTTTCCGCTATATCGCCATGTTTACGCGCACCTCTCATACCTGCCCCTATATCGCCATGTTTTTATGCACATCTCATACCGTCTCCTATATCGCTGTGTTTTTGCGCTCCTCCCATAGCATCCCCTATATCGCTGTGCCTTCGTGCACCTCTCATACCTTCCCCTATATCGCCCTGTTTTCGCGCACCTCCTATACCTTCCCTTATATCACTGCGTTTTCGTGCACCTTTCATACCTTCCCCTTTATCGCTGTGTTTTCGCACACCTCTCATAACTTCTCCTATATCGCTGTGTTTTTGTGCACCTCTCATACCTTCCCGAATATCACTGCGTTTTCATGCACATCTCATCTCGTCCCCTATATCGCTGTGTACTCACGCACCTCCCATAGCATCCCCTATATCGCTGTGCCTTGCGCACCTCTCATAACTTCCCCTATATCGCTGTCTTTTCGCGCACATCCCATAGATTCACCTTTATCGCTGTGTTATTGCTCACCTCTCATAGCTTCCCCTATATCGCCATGTTTTCGCGCACCTCTCATGTCTTCACCTAGATCGCTATGTTTTCGATCCTCTCAATACTTCCCCTATATCGCTGTGTTTTCTCGCACGTCTGATACATTCTCACGTATCGCCGTGTTTTCGCACACCTCTCATAATTTACCCTATACCGCCGTGTTCTCGCACACCTCTCATAACTTGCCCTATATCACTGTGTTTTTGCGCACGTCCCATTGCGTCCCCTATATCGCTGTGTTTTCGCGCACCTCTCATAGCTTCCCCTATGTCGCCCTGTTTTCGTGCACATCCCATAGCTTCCACTATATTGCCCTGTTTTCGCACACCTCTCATGTATTCCACTACATCGCTGTGTTTTCTGGCAGCTCTGATGCATTCCCCTGTAATGCCAAGTTTTCGCGCACCTCTCATACTTTCCGCTATATCGCCATGTTTACGCGCACCTCTCATACCTGCCCCTATATCGCCATGTTTTTATGCACATCTCATACCGTCTCCTATATCGCTATGTTTTCGATCCTCTCAATACTTCCCCTATATCGCTGTGTTTTCTCGCACGTCTGATACATTCTCACGTATCGCCATGTTTTCGCACACCTCTCATAATTTACCCTATACCGCCGTGTTCTCGCACACCTCTCATAACTTGCCCTATATCACTGTGTTTTCGCGCACGTCCCATTGCGTCCCCTATATCGCTGTGTTTTCGCGCACCTCTCATAGCTTCCCCTATGTCGCCCTGTTTTCGTGCACATCCCATAGCTTCCACTATATTGCCCTGTTTTCGCACACCTCTCATGTATTCCACTACATCGCTGTGTTTTCTGGCAGCTCTGATGCATTCCCCTGTAATGCCAAGTCTTCGCGCACCTCTCATACTTTCCGCTATATCGCCATGTTTACGCGCACCTCTCATACCCGCCCCTATATCGCCATGTCTTTATGCACATCTCATACCGTCTCCTATATCGCTGTGTTTTTGCGCTCCTCCCATAGCATCCCCTATATCGCTGTGCCTTCGTGCACCTCTCATACATTCCCCTATATCGCCCTGTTTTCGCGCACCTTCTATACCTTCCCTTATATCACTGCGTTTTCGTGCACCTTTCATACCTTCCCCTTTATCGCTGTGTCTTCGCACACCTCTCATAACTTCTCTTATATCGCTGTGTTTTTCTGCACCTCTCATACCTTCTCTAATATCACTGCGTTTTCATGCACATCTCATCACGTCCCCTATATCGCTGTGTACTCACGCACCTCCCATAGCATCCCCTATATCGCTGTGCCTTGCGCACCTCTCATAACTTCCCCTATATCGCTGTCTTTTCGCGCACATCCCATAGATTCACCTTTATCGCTGTGTTATTGCTCACCTCTCATAGCTTCCCCTATATCGCCATGTTTTCGCGCACCTCTCATGTCTTCACCTAGATCGCTATGTTTTCGATCCTCTCAATACTTCCCCTATATCGCTGTGTTTTCTCGCACGTCTGATACATTCTCACGTATCGCCATGTTTTCGCACACCTCTCATAATTTACCCTATACCGCCGTGTTCTCGCACACCTCTCATAACTTGCCCTATATCACTGTGTTTTCGCGCACGTCCCATTGCGTCCCCTATATCGCTGTGTTTTCGCGCACCTCTCATAGCTTCCCCTATGTCGCCCTGTTTTCGTGCACATCCCATAGCTTCCACTATATTGCCCTGTTTTCGCACACCTCTCATGTATTCCACTACATCGCTGTGTTTTCTGGCAGCTCTGATGCATTCCCCTGTAATGCCAAGTCTTCGCGCACCTCTCATACTTTCCGCTATATCGCCATGTTTACGCGCACCTCTCATACCCGCCCCTATATCGCCATGTCTTTATGCACATCTCATACCGTCTCCTATATCGCTGTGTTTTTGCGCTCCTCCCATAGCATCCCCTATATCGCTGTGCCTTCGTGCACCTCTCATACATTCCCCTATATCGCCCTGTTTTCGCGCACCTTCTATACCTTCCCTTATATCACTGCGTTTTCGTGCACCTTTCATACCTTCCCCTTTATCGCTGTGTTTTCGCACACCTCTCATAACTTCTCCTATATCGCTGTGTTTTTCTGCACCTCTCATACCTTCCCTAATATCACTGCGTTTTCATGCACATCTCATCACGTCCCCTATATCGCTGTGTACTCACGCACCTCCCATAGCATCCCCTATATCGCTGTGCCCTGCGCACCTCTCATAACTTCCCCTATATCGCTGTCTTTTCGCGCACATCCCATAGATTCACCTTTATCGCTGTGTTATTGCTCACCTCTCATAGCTTCCCCTATATCGCCATGTTTTCGCGCACCTCTCATGTCTTCACCTAGATCGCTATGTTTTCGATCCTCTCAATACTTCCCCTATATCGCTGTGTTTTCTCGCACGTCTGATACATTCTCACGTATCGCCGTGTTTTCGCACACCTCTCATAATTTACCCTATATCGCCGTGTTTTCGCACACCTCTCATAACTTCCCCTATATCACTGTGTTTTCGCGCACGTCCCATTGCGTCCCCTATATCGCTGTGTTTTCGCGCACCTCTCATAGCTTCCCCTATGTCGCCCTGTTTTCGTGCACATCCCATAGCTTCCACTATATTGCCCTGTTTTCGCGCTCCTCTCATGTATTCCACTACATCGCTGTGTTTTCTGGCACCTCTGATGCATTCCCCTGTAACGCCAAGTTTTCGCGCACCTCTCATACTTTCCCCTATATCGCCGTGTTTACGCGCACCTCTCATACCTGCCCCTATATCGCCATGTTTTCGCGCACCTCCCATACCTTCCCCAATATCGCTGCGTATTCGTGCACCTCTCATACCTTCCCTTATCTCACTGAGTTTTCACGCACCTCTCATTATTTCTCCTATATTGCCGTATTTTTGCGCACCTCTCATGGCTTCCCCAATATCGCCGCGTTTTCATGCACATCTCTTAACGTCCCATATATCGCTGTGTATTAGCGCAACTGCCATAGCATCCCCTATATGGCTGTGCCTTCGTGCACCTCTCATACCTTCACCTATGTCGCCCTGTTTTCGCACACCTCCCATACCGTCCCCTATATCGCTGTATTTTCGCACACCTCTCATGGCTTCCCCAATATCGCCTTGTTTTCATGCACATCTCATAACGTCTCCTATATCTCTGTGTATTCACGCACCTCCCATAGCATCCCCTATATCGCTGTGCCTTCGCGCATCACTCATACCTTCCCCTATATCGCCCTGTTTTCCGTGAACGTCCCATGGCTTCGCCTACATCGTTGTCT
This sequence comes from Mobula birostris, assembly GCF_030028105.1. Lineage (NCBI taxonomy): Eukaryota > Metazoa > Chordata > Chondrichthyes > Myliobatiformes > Myliobatidae > Mobula > Mobula birostris. The sequence goes on from NW_027275728.1 coordinate 21,497, forward strand.
TTTTGCGCACCTCATACCTTCCCCTATATCACCGTGTTTTCGCGCACCTCTCATTTCTTCACCTATATCGCTGTGTTTCCGCTCCTCTCATTACTTCCCCTATATCTCTCTGTGTTCTCGCACTTCTGATACAGTTCCCTGTATCAACGTGTTTTCGCGCACCTCTCATAATTTCACCTATATCGCCGGGTTCTCGCACTCCTCTCATATATTCCCCTATATCACTGTGTTTTCACGCACCTCTCATGTCTTTCCCTATATCACTGTGTTTTCGTGCATCTCCCATACCATCCCCTATATTGCTGAGTTTCGCACACGTCTCATACCTTTCCCTATATCGCCCTGTTTTCGAGCACCTCCCATACCTTCCCCTATATCGCTGTGTTTTCGTGTACCTCTCATACCTCCCCTTATATCGCTGTGTTTTCACGCACCTCTCACAACTTCCCCTGTATTGTTGCATTTTTGCGCACCTCTCATACCTTCCCCTATATTGCCGTGTTTTTATGCACATCCTATTACGTCCCCTGTATCGCTGTGTATTCGAGCACCTCCCGTAGCATCCCCTATATCACTGTGCCTTCGCGCACCTCTCATACCTTCCCCTATATCGCATCTGTTTTCGCGCACATTCCATACCTTCCACTATATTGGCCTGTTCTCGCGCACCTCTCATGTCTTCCACTACATCGCTGTGTTTTCTGGCACCTCTGATGCATTCCCCTGTAACACCAAGTTTTCGCGCACCTCTCATACTTTCCCCTATATCGCCGTGTTTACGCGCACCTCTCATACCTCCCCCTATATCGCCATGTTTTTATGCACATCTCATACCGTCTCCTATATTGCTGTGTTTTTGCGCAGCTCCCATAGCATCCCCTATATCGCTGTGCCTTCGAGCACCCCTCATACCTTCCCTATATCGCCCTGTTTTTGCGCACCTCCTATACCTTCCCTTATATCACTGCGTTTTCGTGCACCTTTCATACCTTCCCCTATATCGCTGTATTTTCGCACACCTCTCATAACTTCTCCTATATCGCTGTGTTTTTGTGCACCTCTCATACCTTCCCTAATATCACTGCGTTTTCATGCACATCTCATCACGTCCCCTATATCGCTGTGTATTCACGTACCTCCCATAGCATCCCCTATATCGCTGTGCCTTGCGCACCTCTCATACCTTTCCCTATATCGCCCTGTTTTCCGTGAACCTCGCATGGCTTCGCCTACATCGCTGTGTTTTTGCGCACCTCATACCTTCCCCTATATCACCGTGTTTTCGCGCACCTCTCATTTCTTCACCTATATCGCTGTGTTTTCGCTCCTGTCATTACTTCCATTATATCGCTGTTTTCTCACACCTCTGATACATTCCCCTGTATCGCCGTGTTGTCACGCACCTCTCATAATTTCCCCTACATCGCTGTATTCTTGCACACCTCTCATACCTTCCCCTATATCACTGTGTTTTCGCGCACGTCCCATAGCGTCCCCTATATCGCTGTGTTTTCGCGCACCTCTCATACCTTCCCCTATATCGCCCTGTTTTCGCACACCTCCCATTCCTTCCCCTGTATCGCTGTGTTTTAGTGCACCTCTCATACCTTCCCCTATATTGCCCTGTTTTCGCGCAGCTCCCATAACTTCCCCGATATCGCTGTGTTTTCGTGCACATCCCATAGATTTCACCTTTATCCCTGTGTTATTGCTCACCTCTCATAGGTTCCCCTGTATCGCCGTGTTTTTGCTCACCTCTCATAGCTTCCCCTATATCGCCGTGTTCTCGCACACCTCTCATACGTTCCCCTATATCACTGTTTTTTTGCGCATGTCCCATAGCGTCCCCTATATTGCTGTGTTTCCTCGCACCTCTGATACATTCCCCTGTATCGCCGTGGTTTCACCAACATCCCATAGGTTCCACTATATTGCCCTGTTTTTGCGCACCTCTCATGTCTTCCCCTATATCATGGTGTTTCCGTGCACCTCTCATAGCATCCCCTATATCGCTGTGCTTTCGTGCACGTCTCATACCTTCCCTTATCTCGCTGTGTTTTCACGCACCTCTCATAATTTCTCCTATATCGCTGTATTTTTGCGCACCTCTCATACCTTCCCCTATATCGCCGTGTTTTCAATCACATCTCATAACGTCCCCCATATTGCTGTGTATTCGCGCACCTCCCATAGAATCCCATATATCGCTGTGCCTTCGCGCACATCTCATACCTTCCCCTATATCGTCCTGTTTTCGCGCACCTCCCATACCTTCCCTTTTATCGTTGTGTTTTCGTGAACCTCTTGTACCTTCCCCTATATTGCTGTGTTTTCGCGCATCTCTCATGGCTTCCCCAATATTGTCGTGTATTTATGCACATCTCATACCGTCCCTTATATCACTGTGCTTTCTCGCACCTCCCATAGCTACGCCCACGTCGCTGTGTTTTCGTGCACCTCTCATATCTTCCCCAATATCGCTGTCTTTTTGCACACATCCCATAGCTTCATCTTTATCGCTGTGTTATTGCTCACCTCTCATAGCTTCCCCTATATCACTGTGTTTTCACGCACCTCTCATGTCTTCATCTATATCGCTATGTTTTCGCTCCTGTCATTACTTCCATTATATCACTGTGTTTTCTCACACCTCTGATACATTCCGCTGTATCGCCGTGGTTTCGCCAACATCCCATAGGTTCCACTATATTGCCCTGTTTTTGCGCACCTCTCATGTCTTCCCCTATATCACAGTGTTTTCGCGCACCTCTCATAATATCCCCTATATCGCTGTGCCTTCGCGCACCTCTCATAACTTCCCCTATATCGCCCTGTTTTCGCGCACCTCCCATGCCTTCCCCAATATCGCTGTATTTTTGCGCACCTCTCATACCTTCCCCTATATCGCCGTGTTTTCAATCACATCTCATACCTTCCCCTATATCGTCCTGTTTTCGCGCACCTCCCATACCTTCCCTTTTATCGTTGTGTTTTCGTGCACCTCTCATACCTTCCCCTATATCGTCCTGTTTTCGCGCACCTCCCATACCTTCCCTTTTATCGCTGTGTTTTAGTGCACCTCTCATACCTTCCCCTATATTGCCCTGTTTTCGCGCAGCTCCCATAACTTCCCCGATATCGCTGTGTTTTCATGCACATCCCATAGATTCACCTTTATCCCTGTGTTATTGCTCACCTCTCATAGGTTCCCCTGTATCGCCGTGTTTTTGCTCACCTCTCATAGCTTCCCCTATATCGCCGTGTTTTCGCGCACATCTCATGTCTTCACCTAGATCGTTATGTTTTCGCTCGTCTCAATACTTCCCCTATATCGCTGTGTTTTCTAGCACATCTGATACATCTTGCCGTATCGCCGTGTTTTCGCACACCTCTTCCAATTTCCCCTGTATCGCCGTGTTCTCGCACACCTCTCATACTTTCCCCTATATCACTGTTTTTTGCGCATGTCCCATAGTGTCCCCTATATCGCTGTGTTTTCCGCACCTCTGATACATTCCGCTGTATCGCCGTGTTTTCGCCAACATCCCATAGGTTCCACTATATTGCCCTGTTTTTGCGCACCTCTCATGTCTTCCCCTATATCACGGTGTTTTCGCGCACCTCTCATAACATCCCCTATATCGCTGTGCCTTCGCGCACCTCTCATAACTTCCCCTATATCGCCCTGTTTTCGCGCACCTCCCATACCTTCCCCAATATCGCTGCGTATTCGTGCACCTCTCATACCTTCCCTTATCTCGCTGAGTTTTCACGCACCTCTCATTATTTCTCCTATATTGCCGTATTTTTGCGCACCTCTCATGGCTTCCCCAATATCGCCGCGTTTTCATGCACATCTCTTAACGTCCCATATATCGCTGTGTATTAGCGCAACTGCCATAGCATCCCCTATATGGCTGTGCCTTCGTGCACCTCTCATACCTTCACCTATGTCGCCCTGTTTTCGCACACCTCCCATACCGTCCCCTATATCGCTGTATTTTCGCGCATCACTCATACCTTCCCCTATATCGCCCTGTTTTCCGTGAACGTCCCATGGCTTCGCCTACATCGTTGTCTTTTTGCGCACCTCATACCTTCCCCTATATCACCGTGTTTTCGCGCACCTCTCATTTCTTCACCTATATCGCTGTGTTTCCGCTCCTCTCATTACTTCCCCTATATCTCTCTGTGTTCTCGCACTTCTGATACAGTTCCCTGTATCAACGTGTTTTCGCGCACCTCTCATAATTTCACCTATATCGCCGTGTTCTCGCACTCCTCTCATATATTCCCCTATATCACTGTGTTTTCACGCACCTCTCATGTCTTTCCCTATATCACTGTGTTTTCGTGCATCTCCCATACCATCCCCTATATTGCTGAGTTTCGCACACGTCTCATACCTTTCCCTATATCGCCCTGTTTTCGAGCACCTCCCATACCTTCCCCTATATCGCTGTGTTTTCGTGTACCTCTCATACCTCCCCTTATATCGCTGTGTTTTCACGCACCTCTCACAACTTCCCCTGTATTGTTGCATTTTTGCGCACCTCTCATACCTTCCCCTATATTGCCGTGTTTTTATGCACATCCTATTACGTCCCCTGTATCGCTGTGTATTCGAGCACCTCCCGTAGCATCCCCTATATCACTGTGCCTTCGCGCACCTCTCATACCTTCCCCTATATCGCATCTGTTTTCGCGCACATTCCATACCTTCCACTATATTGGCCTGTTCTCGCGCACCTCTCATGTCTTCCACTACATCGCTGTGTTTTCTGGCACCTCTGATGCATTCCCCTGTAACACCAAGTTTTCGCGCACCTCTCATACTTTCCCCTATATCGCCGTGTTTACGCGCACCTCTCATACCTCCCCCTATATCGCCATGTTTTTATGCACATCTCATACCGTCTCCTATATCGCTGTGTTTTTGCGCAGCTCCCACAGCATCCCCTATATCGCTGTGCCTTCGAGCACCCCTCATACCTTCCCTATATCGCCCTGTTTTTGCGCACCTCCTATACCTTCCCTTATATCACTGCGTTTTCGTGCACCTTTCATACCTTCCCCTATATCGCTGTATTTTCGCACACCTCTCATAACTTCTCCTATATCGCTGTGTTTTTGTGCACCTCTCATACCTTCCCTAATATCACTGCGTTTTCATGCACATCTCATCACGTCCCCTATATCGCTGTGTATTCACGTACCTCCCATAGCATCCCCTATATCGCTGTGCCTTGCGCACCTCTCATACCTTTCCCTATATCGCCCTGTTTTCCGTGAACCTCGCATGGCTTCGCCTACATCGCTGTGTTTTTGCGCACCTCATACCTTCCCCTATATCACCGTGTTTTCGCGCACCTCTCATTTCTTCACCTATATCGCTGTGTTTCCGCTCCTCTCATTACTTCCCCTATATCGCTCTGTGTTCTCGCACTTCTGATACAGTTCCCTGTATCAACGTGTTTTCACGCACCTCTCATAATTTCACCTATATCGCCGTGTTCTCGCACTCCTCTCATATCTTCCCCTATATCACTGTGTTTTCGCGCACGTCCAATAACGTCCCCTATATCGCTCTGTTTTCACGCACCTCTCATGTCTTCCCCTGTATCACTGTGTTTTCGTGCATCTCCCATACCATCCCCGATATTGCTGAGTTTCGCACACGTCTCATACCTTTCCCTATATCGCCCTGTTTTCGAGCACCTCCCACACCTTCCCCTATATCGCTGTGTTTTCGTGTACCTCTCATACCTCCCCTTATATCGCTGTGTTTTCACGCACCTCTCATAACTTCCCCTGTATTGCTGCATTTTTGCGCACCTCTCATAACTTCCTCTATATTGCCGTGTTTTTATGCACATCCTATTACGTCCCCTGTATCGCTGTGTATTCGAGCACCTCCCGTAGCATCCCCTATATCACTGTGCCTTCGCGCACCTCTCATACGTTCCCCTATATCGCATCTGTTTTCGCGCTCATTCCATACCTTCCACTCTATTGGTCTGTTCTCGCGCACCTCTCATGTCTTCCACTACATCGCTGTGTTTTCTGGCACCTCTGATGCATTCCCCTGTGACACCAAGTTTTCGCGCACCTCTCATACTTTCCCCTATATCGCCGTGTTTACGCGCACCTCTCATACCTCCCCCTATATCACCATGTTTTTATGCACATCTCATACTGTCTCCTATATCGCTGTGTTTTTGCGCACCTCCCATAGCATCCCCTATATCGCTGTGCCTTCAAGCACCTCTCATGCCTTCCCTATATCGCCCTGTTTTCGCGCACCTCCTATACCTTCCCTTATATCACTGCGTTTTCGTGCACCTTTCATACCTTCCCCTCTATCGCTGTATTTTCGCACACCTCTCATAACTTCTCCTATATCGCTGTTTTTTTGTGCACCTCTCATACCTTCCCTAATATCACTGCGTTTTCATGCACATCTCATCACGTCCCCTATATCGCTGTGTATTCACGCACCTCCCAGATCATCCCCTATATCGCTGTACCTTGCGCACCTCTCATAGCTTCCCCTATATCGCTGTCTTTTCGTGCACATCCCATAGATTCACCTTTATCGCTGTGTTATTGCTCACCTCTCATAGCTTCCCCTATATCGTCGTGTTGTTATGCACATCTCATAACGTCCTCTATATCGCTGTATATTCGCCCACCTCCCATAGCTTCCCTTATATCGCTGTGCTTTTGCGCACCTCTCATACCTTCCCCAATATCACCGTGTTTTCATGCACATCTCATAACGTCCCCAATGTGGCTGGGTTTTCACGCACCTCTCATAATCTCCCCTCTATCGCCCTGTTTTCGCGCTTCTCTCATACCTTCCCCTATATCACCATGTTTTTATGCACATCTCATACTGTCTCCTATATCGCTGTGTTTTTGCGCACCTCCCATAGCATCCCCTATATCGCTGTGCCTTCAAGCACCTCTCATGCCTTCCCTATATCGCCCTGTTTTCGCGCACCTCCTATACCTTCCCTTATATCACTGCGTTTTCGTGCACCTTTCATACCTTCCCCTCTATCGCTGTATTTTCGCACACCTCTCATAACTTCTCCTATATTGCTGTTTTTTTGTGCACCTCTCATACCTTCCCTAATATCACTGCGTTTTCATGCACATCTCATCACGTCCCCTATATCGCTGTGTATTCACGCACCTCCCAGATCATCCCCTATATCGCTGTACCTTGCGCACCTCTCATAGCTTCCCCTATATCGCTGTCTTTTCGTGCACATCCCATAGATTCACCTTTATCGCTGTGTTATTGCTCACCTCTCATAGCTTCCCCTATATCGTCGTGTTGTTATGCACATCTCATAACGTCCTCTATATCGCTGTATATTCGCCCACCTCCCATAGCTTCCCTTATATCGCTGTGCTTTTGCGCACCTCTCATACCTTCCCCAATATCACCGTGTTTTCATGCACATCTCATAACGTCCCCAATGTGGCTGGGTTTTCACGCACCTCTCATAATCTCCCCTCTATCGCCCTGTTTTCGCGCTTCTCTCATACCTTCCCCTATATCACTGTGTTTTCGCACACCTCTCATGGCTTCCCGACTATCGCCGTGTTTTCATGCACATCTCATAACGTCTCCTATATCTCTGTGTATTCACGCACCTCCCATAGCATCCCCTATATCGCTGTGCCTTCGCGCACCGCTCATACCTTCCCCTATATCGCCCTGTTTCCCGCGCACCTCTCATTTCTTCACCTATATCGCTCTGTTTCCGCTCCTCTCATTACTTCCCCTATATCGCTCTGTGTTCTCGCACTTCTGATACAGTTCCCTGTATCAACGTGTTTTCACGCACCTCTCATAATTTCACCTATATCGCCGTGTTCTCGCACACCTCTCACATCTTCCCCTATATCACTGTGTTTTCGCGCACGTCCAATATCGTCCCCTATATCGCTCTGTTCTCGCACACCTCTCATATCTTCCCCTATATCACTGTTTTCGCGCACATCCAATAGCGTCCCCTATATCGCTCTGTTTTCACGCACCTCTCATGTCTTCCCCTATATCACTGTTTTCTCGTGCATCTCCCATACCATCCCCTATATTGCTGTGTTTTCGTGTACCTCTCATGCCTCCCCTTATATCGCTGTGTTTTCACGCACCTCTCATAACTTCCCCTATATTGCCGTGTTTTTATGCACATCCTATTACGTCCCCTGTATCGCTGTGTATTCGAGCACCTCCTGTAGCATCCCCTATATCGCTGTGCCTTCGCGCACCTCTCATACCTTCCCCTATATCGCATCTGATTTCGGGCACATTCCATACCTTCCACTTTATTGGCCTGTTCTCACGCACCTTTCATGTCTTCCACTACATCGCTGTGTTTTCTGGCACCTCTGATGCATTCCCCTGTAACACCAAGTTTTCGCGCACCTCTCATACTTTCCCCTATATCGCCGTGTTTACGCGCACCTCTCATACCTCCCCCTATATCGCCATGTTTTTATGCACATCTCATACCGTCTCCTATATCGCTGTGTTTTTGCGCACCTCCCATAGCATCCCCTATATCGCTGTGCCTTCAAGCTCCTCTCATACCTTCCCTATATCGCCCTGTTTTCGCGCACCTCCTATACCTTCCCTTATATCACTGCGTTTTCGTGCACCTTTCATACCTTCCCCTATATCGCTGTATTTTCACACACCTCTCATAACTTCTCCTATATCGCTGTGTTTTTGTGCACCTCTCATACCTTCCCTAATATCACTGCGTTTTCATGCACATCTCATCACGTCCCCTATATCTCTGTGTATTCACGCACCTCCCATAGCATCCCCTATATCGCTGTGCCTTGCGCACCACTCATACCTTTCCCTATATCGCCCTGTTTTCCGTGAACCTCGCATGGCTTCGCCTACATCACTGTGTTTTTGCGCACCTCATACCTTCCCCTATATCACCGTGTTTTCGTGCACCTCTCATTTCTTCACCGATATCGCTGTGTTTCCGCTCCTCTCATTACTTCCCCTATATCGCTCTGTGTTCTCGCACTTCTGATACAGTTCCCTGTATCAACGTGTTTTCGCGCACCTCTCATAATTTCACCTATATCGCCGTGTTCTCGCACACCTCTCATATCTTCCCCTATATCACTGTGTTTTCATGCACGTCCAATAGCGTCCCCTATATCGCTCTGTTTTCACGCACCTCTCATGTCTTCCCCTATATCACTGTTTTTTCGTGCATCTCCCATACCATCCCCTATATTGCTGAGTTTCGCACACGTCTCATACCTTTCCCTATATCGCCCTGTTTTCGAGCACCTCCCATACCTTCCCCTATATTGCTGTGTTTTCGTGTACCTCTCATACCTCCCCTTATATCGCTGTGTTTTCACGCACCTCTCTTAACTTCCCCTGTATTGCTGCATTATTGCGCACCTCTCATATATCGCATCTGTTTTCCCCTATATCGCATCTGTTTTCGCACACATTCCATACCTTCCAGTATATTGGCCTGTTCTCGCGCACCTCTCATGTCTTCCACTACATCTCTGTGTTTTCTGGCACCTCTGATGCATTCCCCTGTAACACCAAGTTTTTGCGCTTCTCATACTTTCCCCTATATCGCCGTGTTTACGCGCACCTCTCATACCTCCCCCTATATCGCCATGTTTTTATGCACATCTCATACCGTCTCCTATATCGCTGTGTTTTTGCGCACCTCCCATAGCATCCCCTATATCGCTGTGCCTTCGAGCACCCCTCATACCTTCCCTATATCGCCCTGTTTTCCCGCACCTCCTATACCTTCCCTTATATCACTGCGTTTTCGTGCACCTTTCATACCTTCCCCTATATCGCTGTATTTTGGCACACCTCTCATATCTTCTCCTATATCGCTGTGTTTTTGTGCACGTCTCATACCTTCCCTAATAACACTGCGTTTTCATGCACATCTCATCACGTCCCCTATATCTCTGTGTATTCACGCACCTCCCATAGCATCCCCTATATCGCTGTGCCTTCGCGCACCGCTCATACCTTCCCCTATATCGCCCTGTTTCCCGCGCACCACTCATGGCTTCGCATACATCGCTGTGTATTTGCGCACCTCTCATATCTTCCCTTATATCGCCCTGTTTTCGCGCACATCCCATAACTTCAACTTTATCGCTGTGTTATTGCTTACCTCTCATAGCTTCCCCTATGTTGCCGTTTTTTCGCGCACCTCTCATATCTTCACCTATATCGCTGTGTTTCCGCTCCTCTCATTACTTCCCCTATATCGCTCTGTGTTCTCGCACTTCTGATACTGTTCCCTGTATCAACGTGTTCTCGCACACCTCTCATATCTTCCCCTATATCGCTGTGTTTTCGTGCACCTCCCATACCATCCCCTATATTGCTGTGCCTTCGCACACCTCTCATACCTTTCCCTATATCACCCTGTTTTCGAGCACCTCCCATAACTTCCCTAATATCGCTGTGTTTTCGTGTACCTCTCATACCTCCCCTTATATCGCTGTGTTTTCACGCACCTCTCATACCTTCTCCTGCATTGCTGTATTTTTGTGTACCTCTCATAACTTCCCCTATATTGCCGTGTTTTTATGCACATCTCATAACGTCCCCTATATCTCTGTGTATTCGCGCACCTCCCATTGCATCCCCTATATCACTGTGCCTTTGCGCACCTCTCATACCTTCCCCAATATCGCACAGTTTTCGCGCACCTCCGATTCCTTCCCCTATATCGCTGTGTTTTCGTGCACCTTTCATACCTTCCCCTATATCGCTGTGTTTTCACACTCCTCTCATAACTTCTCCTATATCACTGAGTTTTTGTGCACCTCTCATACCTTCCCTAATATCGCTGTTTTCATGCACATCTCATCACGTCCCCTATATCGCTGTGTATTTACGCACCTCCCATAGCATTCCCTATATCGCTGTGCCTTGCGCACCTCTCATAGCTTCCCCTATATCGCTGTCTTTTTGCGCACGTCCCATAGATTCAGCTTTATCGCTGTGTTATTGCTCACCTCTCATAGCCTCCCCTGTATCGCCGTGTTTTTGCTCACCTCTCATGTCTTCACCTAGATCGCTATGTTTTCGCTCCTCTCAATACTTCCCCTATATCGCTGTGTTTTCTCGCACAATTGATACATTCTCCCGTATCACTGTTTTCGCACACCTCTCATTATTCCCCCTATATCGCCGTGTTCTCGCGCACCTCTCATAACTTCCCCGATATCACCCTGTTTTCGCGCACATCCCATACCTTCCACTATATTGCCCTGTTTTCGCACACCTCTCATGTCTTCCACTACATCGCTGTCTTTTCTGGCACCTCTGATGCTTTCCCCTGTAACGCCAAGTTTTCGCGCACCTCTCATACTTTCCCCTATATCGCCGTGTTTACGCGCACCTCTCATACCTCCCCCTATATCGCCATGTTTTTATGCACATCTCATACCGTCTTCTATATCGCTGTGTTTTCGCGCACTCCCATAGCATCCCCTATATCGCTGTGCCTTCGTGCACCTCTCATACCTTCCCCTATATCGCCCTGTTTTCGCGCACCTCCTATACCTTCCCTTATATCGCTGCGTTTTCGTGCACCTCTCATACCTTCCCCTATATGGCTGTGTTTTCATGCACATCTCATAACGTCCCCTATATCGCTGTGTATTCGTGCACCTCCCATTCCTACCCGAATATATCTCTGTGCTTTCGTGTACCTTTCATATCTTCCCCTATATCGCTGTGTTTTCGCACACCTCTCATAACTTCTCCTATATCGCTGTGTTTTTGTGCACCTCTGATACCTTCCCTAATATCGCTGCATTTTCATGCACATCTCATCACGTCCCCTATATCGCTGTGTATTCACGCACCTCCCATAGCATCCCCTATATCGCTGTGCCTTGCGCACCTCTCATAGCTTCCCCTATATCGCTGTCTTTTCGCGCACAACCCATAGATTCACCTTTATCGCTGTGTTATTGCTCACCTCTCATAGCTTCCCCTGTATCGCCGTGTTTTTGCTCACCTCTCATAGCTTCCCCTATATCGCTGTGTTTTCTCCCACATCTGATACATTCTCCCGTATTGCCGTGTTTTCACACACCTCTCATAATTTCCCCTATATCGCCGTATTCTCGCACAACTCTCATACCTTACCCTATATCGCTGTGTTTTCGCGCACCTCCCATTGCATCCCTTATAATGCTGTGCCTTCGTGCACCTCTCATACCTTCCCCTATATTGCTGTGTTTTCACGCACCTCTCTTAACTTCTCCTATATCGCTGTGATTTTGCACACCTCTCATACCTTCCCCAATATCACCGTGTTTTCATGTACATCTCATAACGTCCCCAATGTCGCTGGGTTTTCACGCACCTCTCATAACTTCCCCTATATCGCCCTGTTTTCGCGCTCCTCTCATACCTTCCCCTATATCACTGTGTTTTCACGCAGCTCTCATACCTTCCCCTATATCGCTGTGTTTTCGCAAACCACTCATGACTTCCCGACTATTGCTGTGTATTCATGCACATCTCCTACCTTCCCCTATACCGCTATGCTTTCGCACACCTCCCATAGCTTCGCCTACATCGCTGTTTTCGCGCACCTCTCATACCTTCCCCTATATCGATGTATTTTTGCGCACATCTCATACCTTCCCCTATATTGATGTGTTTTCATGCACATCTCATAACGTCCCCTATATCGCTGGGTATTTGCGCAACTCCCATACCCTCCCCTATATTACTGTGCCTTCGCGCACCTCTCATGCATTCCCGTATATCGCCCTGTTTTCGCGCACCTCCTATAGCTTCACCTACATTGCTGTTTTCGCGCACCTCTCATACCTTCCCCTATATCGATGTATTTTTGCGCACATCTCATAACATCCCCAATGTCACTGGGTTTTCACACACTTCTCATAACTTCCCCCATATAGCCCTGTTTTCGCGCTCCTCTCATACCTTCACCTATATCACTATGTTTTCACGCAGCTCTCATACCTTCCCCTATATTGATGTATTTTCGCGCACATCTCATGCCTTCTCCAAATCGCTGTGCTTTCGCGCACATCCCTTAGCTTCACCTTGATCGCTGTGTTATTGCTCACCTCTCATAGCTTACCCTATATCGCCGTGTTTTCGCGCACCTCGCACGTCTTCACCTATACCGCTATGTTTTCGCTCCTATCATTACTTCCCCTATATCACTGTGTTTTCTCACACCTCTGATACATTCTCCTGTATTGCCATGTTTTCGCGCACCTCTTACAGTTTCCCCTATATCGCCGTGTTCTCGCACACCTCTCATACCTTCCCCTATATCACTGTTTTTTTGCGCATCTCCCATAGCGTCCTCTATATCGCTGTGTTTTCTCGCACCTCTGATACATTCCCCAGTATCGCCGTGGTTTCGCGCACATCCCACAGGTTCCACTATATTGCCCTGTTTTTGCGCACCTCTCATGTCTTCCCCTATATCGCTGTGCCTTCGCGCACCTCTCATAACTTCCCCTTTATCGCCCTGTTTTCACGCACCTCCCATACCTTCCCCAATATCGCTGTGTTTTCGTGCACCTCTCATACCTTCCCTTATATCGGTATGTTTTCACGCACCTCTCATAACTTCTCCTATATCGCTGTATTTTTGCACAGTTCTTATACCTTCCCCTATATTGCCGTGTTTTCATGCACATCTCATAACGTCCCCTATATCGCTGTGTATTTGCGCACCTCCCATAGCATCCCTTATATTGCTGTGCCTTCGCGCACCTCTCATACCTTCCCCTATATCGCCCTGTTTTCGCGCACCTCCGATTCTTTCCCCTATATCGCTGTGTTTTTGTGCACCTCTCATACCTTCCCCTATATCTCTGTGTTTTCATATACTTCTCATAACTTCTCCTATATCGCTGTGTTTTCGCGCACCTCTCATATCTTCCCCTATATTGCCCTGTTTTCGCGCACATCCCATACCTTCCACTGTATTGCCCTGTTTTCGCGCACCCCTCATGTCTTCCACTACATCGCTGTGTTTTCTGGCAGCTCTGATGCATTCCCCTGTAATGCCAAGTTTTCGCGCACCTCTCATACTTTCCGCTATATCGCCATGTTTACGCGCGCCTCTCATTCCTCCCCCTATATCGCCATGTTTTTATGCACATCTCATACCGTCTCCTATATCGCTGTGTTTTCGCGCACCTCCCATAGCATCCCCTGTATCGCTGTGCCTTCGTGCTCCTCTCATACCTTCCCTTATATCGCCCAGTTTTCGCGCACCTCCTATTCGTTCCCTTATATCGCTGCGTTTTCGTGCACCTCTCATAGCTTCCCCTATATGGTTGTGTTTTCATGCACATCTCATAACGTCCCCTATTTCGCTGTGTATTCGTGCACCTCCCATTCCTTCCCGTATATATCTCTGTGTTTTCGTGCACCTTTCATACATTCCCCTATATCGCTGTGTTTTTGCATACCTCTCATAACTTCTCCTATATCGCTGTGTTTTTGTGCACCTCTCATACCTTCCCTAATATCGCTGCGTTTTCATGCACATCTCATCACGTCCCCTATATCGCTGTGTATTCACGCACCTCCCATAGGATCCCCTATATCGCTGTGCCTTGCGCACCTCTCATAGCTTCCCCTATATCACTGTCTTTTCGCTCACATCCCATAGATTCACCTCTATCGCTGTGTTATTGCTCACCTCTCATGTCTTCACCTAGATCGCTGTGTTTTCGCTACTCTCAATACTTCCCCTATATCGCTGTGCTTTATCGCACATCTGATACATTCTCCCGTATCGCTGTGTTTTCGCACACCTCACTTAATTTCCCCTATATCGCCGTGTTCTCGCACACCTCTCCTTTACCTTACCCTATATCGCCCTGTTTTCGTGCACATCGCATAGCTTCCACTACATGGCCCTGTTTTCGCGCACCTCTCATGTATTCCACTACATCGCTCTGTTTTCTGGCACCTCTGATGCATTCCCCTGTAACGCCAAGTTCTCGCGCACCTCTCATACTTTCCCCTATCTCGACGTGTTCTCGCACATCTCTCATACCTTCCCCTATATCACTGTGTTTTCGCGCACGTCCCATAGCGTCCTCTATATCGCTGTGCTTTCACGCACCTCTCATACCTTCCCCTACATCGCCCTGTTTTAGCGCACATCCCATAGCTTCCACTATATAGCCCTGTTTTTGCGCACCTCTCATGTCTTCCCCTGCATCGCTGTGTTTTCTCGCACCTCTGATACATTCCCCTGTAACGCCAAGTTTTCGCGCACCTCTCATACTTTCTCCTATATCACCGTGTTTTAGCGCACCTCTCATAGCTTCCCATATATCGCCGTGTTTTCATACACATCTCATACCGTCCCCTATATCACTGTGTTTTCGCGCACCTCCCATAGCATCCCCTATATCGCTGTGCCTTCGTGCACCTCTCATACCTTCCCCTATATCGCCGTGTTTTCATGCACATCTCATAACGTCCCCTATATTGCTGGGTTTTCACGCACCTCTCATAACTTCCCCTGTATCGCCGTGTTTTTGCTCACCTCTCATAACTTCCCCTATATCGCTGTGTTGTTATGCGCATCTCATAACGTCCCCTATATCGCTGTGTATTCGCGCACCTCCCATAGCATCCCCTATATCGCCCTGTTTTCGCGCACCTCCCATTCCTTCACCTATATCGCTGTTTTCGCGCTCCTCTCATACCTTCCCCTATATCACTGTGTTTTCACGCAGCTCTCATACCTTCCCCTATATCGCTGTGTTTTCGCACACCTCTCATGGCTTCCCGACTATCGCCGTGTTTTCATGCACATCTCATAACGTCTCCTATATCTCTGTATATTCACGCACCTCCCATAGCATCCACTATATCGCTGTGCCTTCGCGCACCGCTCATACCTTCCCCTATATCGCCCTGTTCCCCGCGCACCTCTCATGGCTTCGCATACATCGCTGTGTTTTTGCGCACCTTTCATATCTTCCCTTATATCGCCCTGTTTTCGCGCACATCCCATAACTTCAACTTTATCGCTGTGTTATTGCTTACCTCTCATAGCTTCCCCTATATTGCCGTGTTTTCGCGCACCTCTCATATCTTCACCTATATCGCTGTGTTTCCGCTCCTCTCATTACTTCCCCTATATCGCTCTGTGTTCTCGCACTTCTGATACTGTTCCCTGTATCAACGTGTTCTCACACACCTCTCATATCTTCCCCTATATCGCTGTGTTTTCGTGCACCTCCCATATCATCCCCTATATTGCTGTGCCTTGCGCACCTCTCATAGCTTCCCCTATATCGCTGTCTTTTTGCGCACATCCCATAGATTCAGCTTTATCGCTGTGTTATTGCTCACCTCTCATAGCTTCCCCTGTATCGCCGTGTTTTTGCTCATCTCTAATGTCTTCACCTAGATCGCTATGTTTTCGCTCCTCTCAATACTTCCCCTATATCGCTGTGTTTTCTCGCACAATTGATACATTCTCCCGTATCACTGTTTTCGCACACCTCTCATTATTCCCCCTATATCGCCGTGTTCTCGCACACCTCTCATATCTTCCCCTATATCGCTGTGTTTTCGTGCACCTCCCATACCATCCCCTATATTGCTGTGCCTTCGCACACCTCTCATACCTTTCCCTATATCACCCTGTTTTCGAGCACCTCCCATAACTTCCCTTATATCGCTGTGTTTTCGTGTACCTCTCATACCTCCCCTTATATCGCTGTGTTTTCACGCACCACTCATTCCTTCTCCTGCATTGCTGTATTTTTGTGTACCTCTCATAACTTCCCCTATATTGCCGTGTTTTTATGCACATCTCATAACGTCCCCTGTATCGCTGTGTATTCGCGCACCTCCCATTGCATCCCCTATATCACTGTGCCTTTGCACACCTCTCATACCTTCCCCAATATCGCACAGTTTTCGCACACCACCGATTCCTTCCCCTATATCGCTGTGTTTTCGTACACCTTTCATACCTTCCCCTAAATCGCTGTGTTTTCACACTCCTCTCATAACTTCTCCTATATCACTGAATTTTTGTGCACCTCTCGTACCTTCCCTAATATCGCAGAGTTTTAATGCACATCTCATCACGTCCCCTATATCGCTGTGTATTTGCGCACCTCCCATAGCATTCCCTATATCGCTGTGCCTTGCGCACCTCTCATAGCTTCCCCTATATCGCTGTCTTTTTGCGCACATCCTATAGATTCAGCTTTATCGCTGTGTTATTGCTCACCTCTCATAGCTTCCCCTGTATCGCCGTGTTTTTGCTCACCTCTCATGTCTTCACCTTGATCGCTATGTTTTCGCTCCTCTCAATACTTCCCCTATATCGCTGTGTTTTCTCGTACAATTGATACATTTTCCTGTATCACTGTTTTCGCACACCTCTCATTATTCCCCCTATATCGCCGTGTTCTCGTGCACCTCTCATACCTTCCCCTATATCGCCCTGTTTTCGCGCACATGCCACACCTTCCACTATATTGACCTGTTTTCGCGCACCTCTCATGTCTTCCACTACATCGCTGTCTTTTCTGGCACCTCTGATGCTTTCCCCTGTAACGCCAAGTTTTCGCGCACCTCTCATACTTTCCCCTATATCGCCGTGTTTTTATGCACATCTCATACCGTCTTCTATATCGCTGTGTTTTCGTGCACTCCCATAGCATCCCCTATATCGCTGTGCCTTCGTGCACCTCTCATACCTTCCCCTATATCGCCCTGTTTTCGCGCACCTCCTATACCTTCCCTTATATCGCTGTGTTTTCGCACACCTCTCATAACTTCTCCTATATCGCTGTGTTTTTGTGCACCTCTGATACGTTCCCTAATATCGCTGCGTTTTCATGCACATCTCATCACGTCCCCTATATCGCTGTGTATTCACGCACCTCCCATAGCATCCCCTATATCGCTGTGCCTTGCGCATCTGTCATAGCTTCCCCTATATCGCCGTCTTTTCGCGCACAACCCATAGATTCACCTTTATCGCTGTGTTATTGCTCACCTCTCATAGCTTCCTCTATATCGCCATGTTTTTGCGCACCTCTCATGTCTTCACCTAGATCGCTATGTTTTCGCTCCTCTCAATACTTCCCCTATATCGCTGTGTTTTCTCCCACATCTGATACATTCTCCCGTATTGCCGTGTTTTCACACACCTCTCATAATTTCCCCTATATCGCCGTGTTCTCGCACAACTCTCATACCTTACCCTATATCACTGTATTTTCGCACACCTCTCATGGCTTCCCCAATATCGCCGTGTTTTCATGCACATCTCATAACGGCTCCTATATCTCTGTGCAATCATGCACCTCCGATAGCATCCCCTATATCGCTGTGCCTTCGCGCATCGCTCATACCTTCCCCTATATCGCCCTGTATCCCGTGCACCTCCCATGGTTTCGCCTACATCGCTGTGTTTTTGCGCACCTCTCATACCTTCCCCTATATCGCCGTGTTTTCGCGCACCTCTCATTTCTTCACCTACATGCTGTGTTTCCGCTCCTCTCATTACTTCCCCTATATCGCAGTGTTCTCGCACTTCTGATACAGTTCCCTGTATCAACGTGTTTTCGAGCACCTCCCATACCTTCCCCTATATCGCTGTGCCTTCGCGCACCTCTCATACCTTCCCCTATATCGCCCTGTTTTCGCGCACATCCCATACCTTCCACTATATTGCGCTGTTTTCGCGCACCTCTCATGTCTTCCACTACATCGCTATGTTCTCTGGCACCTCTGATGCATTCCCCTGTAACGCCAAGTTTTCGCGCACCTCTCATACTTTCCCCTATATCGCTGTGTTTTTGCGCACCTCCCATAGCATCCACTATATCGCTGTGCCTTCGTGCACCTCTCATACCTTCCCCTATATCGCTGTCTATTCGCGCACATCCCATAGATTCACCTTTATCGCTGTGTTATTGCTCACCTCTCATAGCTTCCCCTGTATCGCCGTGTTTTTGCTCACCTCTCATAGCTTCCCCTATATCGCCATGTTTTCGCGCACCTCTCATGTCTTCACCTAGATCGCTATGTTTTCGATCCTCTCAATACTTCCCCTATATCGCTGTGTTTTCTCGCACGTCTGATACATTCTCCCGTATCGCTGTGTTTTCGCACACCTCTCATAATTTACCCGATATCGCCGTGTTCTCGCACAACTCTCATACCTTACCCTATATCACTGTATTTTCGCACACCTCTCATGGCTTCCCCAATATCGCCGTGTTTTCATGCACATCTCATAACGGCTCCTATATCTCTGTGCAATCATGCACCTCCCATAGCATCCCCTATATCGCTGTGCCTTCGCGCATCGCTCATACCTTCCCCTATATCGCCCTGTATCCCGTGCACCTCCCATGGTTTCGCCTACATCGCTGTGTTTTTGCGCACCTCTCATACCTTCCCCTATATCGCCGTGTTTTCGCGCACCTCTCATTTCTTCACCTACATGCTGTGTTTCCGCTCCTCTCATTACTTCCCCTATATCGCAGTGTTCTCGCACTTCTGATATATTCTCCTGTATCGCCGTGTTTTCGCGCACCTCTCATAATTTCGCCTATATCGCCGTGTTCTCGCACACCTCTCATACCATCCCCTATATCGCTGTGTTTTCGCGCACCTCTCATAGCTTCCCCTATATCGCCCTGTTTTCGTGCACATACCATACCTTCCACTATATTGCCCTGTTTTCGCACACCTCTCATGTATTCCACTACATCGCTGTGTTTTCTGGCACCTCTGATGCATTCCCCTGTATCGCCGTGTTTTTGCGCACCTCTCATACGTTCCCCTATATCGCAGTGTTTTCACGCATCTCTCATTTCTTCCCCGATATCTCCATGTTTTCATGCACATCTCATACCGTCCCCTATATCACTGTGCCTTCGCACACCTCTAATACCTTCCCCTATATAGCTGTGTTTTCGTGCACCTCTCATACCTTCACTCCTTCCCCTATATCGCTGTGTTTTCACTCACCTCTCATAACTTCTCATATATCGCCGTGTTTTCGCGGACATCGCATAATTTCCCCTATATAGCCATGTCCTTGCACACCTCTCATACCTTCCACTATATCAGTGTGTTTTCGCACATGTCCCATAGCATCCCCTGTATCGCTGTGTTTTCGGGCACCTCTCATACCTTTCCCTGTATCGCCATGTTTTCACGCATATCCCATAGCTTCCACTATATAGCCCTGTATTCGAGCACCTCTCATGTCTTCCCCTATATCACTGTGTTTTCGCGCACCTCCCATACCTTCCTCTATATTGCTGTGTTTTCGTGCACCTCTCATTCCTTCCCCTATATCGCTGTGTTTTCACGCACCTCTCATAACTTCTCCTATATCACTGTATTTTTGCGCACCTCTCATACCTTCCCCTATATCGCCGTGTTTTTTATCACATCTCATAACGTCTCCCATATTGCTGTGTATTCGCGCACCTCCCATAGAATCCCCTATATCGCTGTGCCTTCGCACACATCTCATACCTTCCCCTATATTGTCCTGTTTTCACGCACCTCCCATACCTTCCCTTTTATCGTTGTGTTTTCGTGCACCTCTCATACCTTCCCCTATATTGCTGTGTTTTCGCGCATCTCTCATGGCTTCCCCAATATTGCTGTGTATTCATGCACATCTCATACCGTCCCTTATATCGCTGTGCTTTCGCGCACCTCCCATAGCTACGCCCACGTCGCTGTGTTTTCGCGCACCTCTCATACCTTCCCCTATATCGCTGTCTCTTTGCGCACATCCCATAGCTTCATCTTTATCGCTGTGTTATTGCTCACCCCTCATAGCTTCCCCTATATCACTGTGTTTTCACGCACCTCTCATGCCTTCACCTATATCGCTATGTTTTCGCTCCTGTCATTACTTCCATTATATCGCTGTGTTTTCTCACACCTCTGATAAATTCCCCTGTATCGCCGTGTTGTCACGCACCTCTCATAATTTCCGCTACATCGCTGTATTCTCGCACACCTCTCATACCTTCTCCTAAATCACTGTGTTTTCACGCACGTCCCATAGCGTCCCCTATATCGCTGTGTTTTCGGACATCTCTCATACCTTTCCCAATATCGCCATGTTTTCGCGCACCTCCCATAGCATCCTGTATATCGTGTGCCTTTGCGCACCTCTCATACCTTCCCCTATATCGCCCTGTTTTCGCATACCTCCCATTCCTTCCCCTGTATCGCTGTGTTTTAGTGTACCTCTCATACCTTCCCTTATATTGCCCTGTTTTCGCGCAGCTCCCATACCTTCCCCGATATCGCTGTGTTTTCGTGCAACTCTCATACCTTCTCCTATATCGCTGTCTTTTTGCGCACCTCTCATACCTTCCTCTATATCGCTGTGTTTTCGCACACCTCTCATGGCTTCCCGACTATCGCCGTGTATTCATGCACATCTCATAGCTTTCCCTATATCGCTGTGTTTTCGCGCACCTCTCATACCTTCCCCTATATCGATGTATTTTTGTGCACATCTCATAACGTCCCCTATATCGCTGTGTATTCGCGCACCTCCCATACCATCCCCTATATCACTGTGCCTTCGCGCACCTCTCATGCATTCCCGTATATCGCTGTGTTTCTTCACACCTCTCATACCTTCCCCAATATCACCGTGTTTTCATGCACATCTCATAATGTCCCCAATGTCGCTGGGTTTTCACGCACCTCTCATAACTTCCCCTATATCGCCCTGTTTTCGCGCTCCTCTCATACCTTCCCCAATATCACTGTGTTTTCACGCAGCTCTCATACCTTCCTCTATATCGCTGTGTTTTTGCACACCTCTCATGGCTTCCCGACTATCGCCGTGTATTCATGCACATCTCATACCTTCCCCTATATTGCTGTGTTTTCGCGCACCTCCCATAGCTTCGCCTACATCGCTGTTTTCGTGCACCTCTCATACCTTACCCTATATCGAAGTATTTTTGCGCACATCTCATACCTTCCCCTATATCGCTATGAATTTGCGCATTTGCCTTACCATGCCCTATATCACTGTGCCGTTGCGCACCTCTCATGCATTCCCGTATACCGCTGTGTTTTTGCACACCTCTCATACCTTCTCCAAATTCACCGTGGTTTCATGCACATCTCATAACGTCCCCAATGTCGCTAGGTTTTCACGCACCTCTCATACCTTCCCCAATATCGCTGTGTTTTCGCAGACCTCTTATGGCTTCCCGACTATCGCCGTGTATTCATGCACATCTCATACTTTCCCCTATATCGCTGTGCTTTCGCGCACCTCCCATAGCTTCGCCTACATCGCTGTTTTCGCGCACATCTCATACCTTACCCTGTATCGATGTATTTTTGTGAACATCTCATACCTTCCCCTACATTGATGTGTTTTCATGCACATCTCATAACGTCCCCTATATCGCAGTGTAATTGCGCCCTCCCATACCATCCCCTATATCACTGTGCCTTCGCGAACCTCTCATGCATTCCCGTATGTTGCCCTGTTTTCGCGCACCTCCCATACCTTCCCCGATATCACTCTGTTTTCGTGCTCCTCTCATACCTTCCCCTATATTGCTGTGTTTTCACGCACCTCTCTTAACTTCTCCTATATCGCTGTGTTTTTGCACACCTCTCATACTTTCCCGTATATCGCTGTGTTTTCTGGCACCTCTCATGGCTTCCCCAATATCGCCGTGTATTCGTGCACATCTCATACCGTCCTCTATATCGCTGTGTTTTCGCGCACCTCCCATAGCTTCGCCTACATCGCTGTTTTCGCGCACATCCCATAGCTTCACCTTGATCGCTGTGTTATTGCTCACCTCTCATAGCTTACCCTATATCGCCGTGTTTTCGCGCATCTCACATATCTTCACGTATATCGCTATGTTTTTGCTCCTATCATTACTTCCCCTATATCGCTGTGTTTTCTCGCACCTCTGATACATTCTCCTGTATTGCCATGTTTTCGCGCACCTCTTACAATTTCCCCTATATCGCCGTGTTCTCGCACACCTCTCATACCTTCCCCTGTATCACTGTTTTTTTGCGCATGTCCCATAGCGTCCCCTATATCGCTGTGTTTTCTCGCACCTCTGATACATTCCCCTGTATCGCCGTGGTTTCGCACACATCCCATAGGTTCCACTATATTGCCCTGTTTTTGCGCACCTCTCATGTCTTCCCCTATATCACGGTGTTTTCGCGCACCTCTCATAGCATCCCGTATATCGCTGTCCTTCGCGCACATCTCATAACTTCCCCTATATCGCCCAGTTTTCACGCACCTCCCATACCTTCCCCAATATGGCTGTGTTTTCGTGCACCTCTCATACCTTCCCTTATATCGCTGTGTTTTCACGCACCTCTCATAACTTCTCCTAATTCGCTGTATTTTTGCGCAGTTCTTATACCTTCCCCTATATTGCCGTGTTTTCATGCACATCTCATAACATCCCCTATATCGCTGTGTATTCGCGCACCTCCCATAGCATCCCTTATATTGCTGTGCTTTCGCGCACCTCTCATACCTTCCCTGATATCGCCCTGTTTTCGCGCTCCTTCCATACCTTCCCCTATATTGCTGTGTTTTTATGCACCTCTCATATCTCCCCCTATATCGCTGTGTTTTCATGCACCTCTCATAATTTCTCCTATATCGCCGTATTTTTGCGCTCCTCTCATGGCTTCTCCAATATCGCCGCGTTTTCATGCACATCTCTTAACGTCCCATATATCGCTGTGTATTCGCCCAACTGCCATAGCATCCCTATATCCCTGTGCCTTCGCGCATCTCTCATACCTTCCCCTATGTCGCCCTGTTTTCGTACACCTCCCATACCGTCCCCTATATCGCTGTATTTTCGCACACCTCTCATGGCTTCCCCAATATCGCCGTGTTTTCATGCACATCTCATAATGGCTCCTATATCTCTGTGTAATCATGCACCTCCCATAGTATCCCCTATTTCGCTGTGCCTTCGCGCATCGCTCATACCTTCCCCTATATCGCCCTGTATCCCGTGCACCTCCCATGGTTTCGCCTACATTGCTGTGTTTTTGCGCACCTCTCATACCTTCCCCTATATCGCCGTGTTTTCGCGCACCTCTCATTTCTTCACCTACACGCTGTGTTTCCGCTCCTCTCATTACTTCCCCTATATCGCAGTGTTCTCGCACTTCTGATACAGTTCCCTGTATCAACGTGTTTTCGAGCCCCTTCCATACCTTCCCCTATAACACTGTGTCTTCGCGCACCTCTCATACCTTCCCCTATATCGCCCTGTTTTCGCGCACATCGCATACCTTCCACTATATTGCGCTGTTTTCGCGCACCTCTCATGTCTTCCACTACATCGCCATGTTCTCTGGCACCTCTGATGCATTCCCCTGTAACGCCAAGTTTTCGCGCACCTCTCATACTTTCCCCTATATCGCTGTGTTTTTGCGCACCTCCCATAGCATCCCCTATATCGCCGTGCCTTCGTGCACCTCTCATACCTTCCCCTATATCGCAGTCTTTTCGCGCACATTCCATAGATTCACCTTTATCGCTGTGTTATTGCTCACCTCTCATAGCTTCCCCTGTATCGCCGTGTTTTTGCTCACCTCTCATAGCTTCCCCTATATCGCCATGTTTTCGCGCACCTCTCATGTCTTCACCTAGATCGCTATGTTTTCGATCCTCTCAATACTTCCCCTATATCGCTGTGTTTTCTCACACGTCTGCTACATTCTCCCGTATCGCCGTGTTTTCGCACACCTCTCATAATTTACCCTATATCGCCCTGTTTTCGTGCACATCCCATACCTTCCACTATATTGCCCTGTTTTCGCACACCGCTCATGTATTCCACTACATCGCTGTGTTTTCTGGCACCTCTGATGCATTCCCCTGTAACGCCAAGTTTTCGCGCACCTCTCATACTTTCCCCTATATCGCCGTTCTTACGCGCACCTCTCATACCTGCCCCTATATCGCCATGTTTTTATGCGCATCTCATACCGTCTCCTATATTGCTGTGTTTTTGCGCACCTTCCATAGCATCCCCTATATCACTGTGCCTTCGTGCTCCTCTCATACGTTCCCCCATATCTCCCTGTTTTCGCGCACCTCCTATACCTTCCCTTATATCACTGCGTTTTCGTGCACATTTCATACCTTCCCCTATATCGCTGTGTTTTCGCACACCTCTCATAACTTCTCCTATATCGCTGTGTTTTTGTGCACCTCTCATACCTTCCCTAATATCTTTGCATTTTCATGCACATCTCATCACATCCCCTATATCGCTGTGCCCTCACGCACCTCCCATAGCATCCCCTATATCGCTGTGCCTTGCGCACCTCTCATAACTTCCCCTATATCGCTGTCTTTTCACGCACATCCCACAGATTCACCTTTATCGCTGTGTTACTGCTCACCTCTCATAGCTTCCCCTGTATCGCCGTGTTTTTGCTCACCTCTCATAGCTTCCCCTATATCGCCATATTTTCGCGCAACTCTCATGTCTTCACCTAGATCGCTATGTTTTCGATCCTCTCAATACTTCCCCTATATCGCTGTGTTTTCAACGCACGTCTGATACAATCTCCCGTATCGCCGTGTTTTTGCACACCTCTCATAATTTACACTATATCGCCGTGTTTTCGCACACCTCTCATAACTTCCCCTATATCACTGTGTTTTCGCGCACGTCCCATTGTGTCCTCTATATCGCTGTGTTTTCGCGCAGCTCTCATAGCTTCCCCTATATCGCCCTGTTTTCGTGCACATCCCATAGCTTCCACTATATTGCCCTGTTTTCGCACACCTCTCATGTATTCCACTGCATCGCTGTGTTTTCTGGCACCTCTGATGCATTCCCCTGTAACGCCAAGTTTTCGCGCACCTCTCATACTTTCCCCTATATCGCCGTGTTTACGCGCACCGCTCATACCTGCCCCTATATCGCCATGTTTTTATGCACATCTCATACCGTCTCCTATATCGCTGTGTTTTTGCGCACCTCCCATAGCATCCCCTATATCGCTGTGCCTTCGTGCACCTCTCATACCTTCCCCTATATCGCTGTGTTTTCGCACACCTCTCATAACTTCTCCTTTATCACTGTGCTTTTGTGCACCTCTCATACCTTCCCTAATATCACTGCGTTTTCATGCACATCTCATCACGTCCCCTATATCGCTGTGTATTCACGCACCTCCCATAGCATCCCCTATATCGCTGTGCCTTGTGCACCTCTCATAACTTCGCCTATATCGCTGTCTTTTCGCGCACATCCCATAGATTCACCTTTATCGCTGTGTTATTGCTCACCTCTCATAGCTTCCCCTGTATCGCCTTTTTTCCTCACCTCTCATAGCTTCCCCTATATCACTCTGTTTTCAGGCACCTCTCATGGCTTCCCCAATATCGCCGTGCATTCATACACATCTCATACCGTCCCCTATATCGCTGTGTTTTGGCGCACATCCCATAGCTTCACCTTGATCGCTGTGTTATTCCTCAGCTCTCATAGATTACCCTATATCACCGTGTTTTCGCGCATCTCGCATGTCTTCAAGTATATCGTTATGTTTTTGCTTCTATCATTACTTCCCCTATATCGCTGTGTTTTCTCGCACCTCTGATACATTCTCTTGTATTGCCATGTTTTCGTGCAGCTCTTACAATTTCCCCTATATCGCCGTGTTCTCGCAAACCTCTCATACCTTCCCCTATTTCACTGTTTTTTGCGCATGTCCCATAGCGTCCCCTATATCGCTGTGTTTTCTCGCACCTCTGATATATTCCCCTGTATCGCTGTGGTTTCGCGCACATCCCATCGGTTCCACTATATTGCCCTGTTTTTGCGCACCTCTCATGGCTTCCCCTATATCACGGTGTTTTCGCACACCTCTCATAGCATCCCCTATATCGCTGTCCTTCGCGCACATCTCATAACTTCCCCTATATCGCCCTGTTTTCACGCACCTCCCGTACCTTCCCCAATATCGCTGTGTTTTCGTGCACCTCTCATTCCTTCCCTTATATCGCTGTGTTTTCACGCACCTCTCATAACTTCCCTTAATTCGCTGCATTTTTGCGCAGTTCTTATACCTTCCCCTATACTGCCGTGCTTTCATGCACATCTCATAACATCACCTATATCGCTGTGTATTCGCGCACCTCCCATAGCATCCCTTGTATTGCTGCGCCTTCGCGCACCTCTCATACCTTCCCCTATATCGCCCTGTTTTCACGCACCTTCCATACCTTCCACTATATCGCTGTGTTTTCATGCACCTCTCATACCTCCCTCTATATTGCTGTGTTTTCACGCACCTCTCATAATTTCTCCTATATCGCCGTATTTTTGCACACCTCTCATGGCTTCCCCAATATCGCCGTGTTTTCATGCACATCTCATAACGGCTCCTATATCTCTGAGTATTCACGCACCTCCCATAGCATCCCCTATATGGCTGTGCCTTCGCGCACCGCTCATACCTTCCCCTATATCGCCCTGTTTCCCACCCACCTCCCATGGCTTCGCATACATCGCTGTGTTTTTGCGCACCTCTCCTACCTTCCCCTATATCGCCCTGTTTTCGCGCACATCCCATAAATTCAACTTTATCGCTGTGTTATTGCTTACCTCACATAGCTTCCCCTATATCGCCGTGTTTTCGCGCACCTCTCATGTCTTTCACCTATATCGCTTTGTTTCCACTCCTCTCATTACTTCCCCTATATCGCTCTGTGTTCTCGCACTTCTGATACTGTTCCCTGTATCAACGTGTTTTCGCTCAACTTTCATAATTTCACCTATATCGCCATGTTCTCGCACACCTCTCATATCTTCCCCTATATCACTGTGTTTTCGCGCACGTCCAATAGCATCCCCTATATCGCTGTGTATTCACGCACCTCTCATGTCTTCCCCTATATCACTGTGTTTTCGTGCACCTCCCATACCATCCCCTATATTGCTGTGCCTTTGTGCACCTCTCGTACCTTCCCCTATAACGCACAGTTTTCGCGCACCTCCGATTCCTTCCCCTATGTGGCTGTGTTTTCGTGCACCTTTCATACCTTCCCCTATATCACTGTGTTTTCACACACCTCTCATAACTTCTCCTAATTCGCTGTATTTTTGCGCAGTTCTTATACTTTCCCCTATACTGCCGTGTTTTTATGCACATCTCATAACGTCCCCTATATCGCTGTGTATTCGCGCACCTCCCATAGCATCCCCTATATCGCTGTGCCTTCGTGCACCTCTCGTACCTTCCCCTATAGCGCACAGTTTTCGCGCACCTCCGATTCCTTCCCCTATGTGGCTGTGTTTTCGTGCAGCTTTCATACCTTCCCCTATATCACTGTGTTTTCACACACCTCTCATAACTTCTCCTAATTCGCTGTATTTTTGCGCAGTTCTTATACTTTCCCCTATACTGCCGTGTTTTCATGCACATCTCATAACGCCCCCTATATCGCTGTGTATTCGCGCACACTCCATAGCATCCCTTGTATTGCTGTGCCTTCGCGCACCTCTCATACCTTCCCCTATTTCGCCCTGTTTTCGCGCACCTTCCATACCTTCCAGTATATCGCTGTGTTTTCAGGTACCTCTCATACCTCCCTCTATATCGCTGTGTTTTCACGCACCTCTCATAATTTCTCCTATATTGCCGTATTTTTGCACACCTCTCATGGCTTCCCCAATATCGCCATGTTTTAATGCACATCTCTTAACGTCCCATATATCGCTGTGTATTCGCTCACCTGCCTTAGCATCCCCTATATTGCTGTGCCTTCGCGCACCTCTCATACCTTCCCCTATGTCGCCCTGTTTTCGCACACCTCCCATACCGTCCCCTATATCGCTGTATTTTCGCACACCTCTCATGGCTTCCCCAATATCGACGTGTTTTCATGCACATCTCATAACGTCTCCTATATCTCTGAGTATTCACACACATCCCATTGCATCCCCTATATCGCTGTGCCGTCGCGTACCGCTCATACCTTCCCCTATATCGTCCTGTTTCCCGTGCACTTCCCATGGCTTCGCATACATCGCTGTGTTTTTGCGCACCTCTCATACCTTCCCCTATATCGCCCTGTTTTCGCGCACATCCCATAACTTCAACTTTATCGCTGTGTTATTTCTTACTTCTCATAGCTTCCCCTATATCGCCATGTTTTCGCACACCTCTCATGTCTTCACCCATATCGCTGTGTTTCCGCTCCTCTCATTACTTCCCCTATATCGCTCTGTGTTCTCGCACTTCTGATACTGTTCCCTGTATCAACGTGTTTTCGCTCAACTCTCATAATTTCACCTATATCGCCGTGTTCTCGCACACCTCTCATATCTTCCCCTATATCACTGTGTTTTCGCGCACGTCCAATAGCGTCCGCTATATTGCTGTGTTTTCACGCACCTCTCATGTCTTCCCCTATATCACTGTGTTTTCGTGCACCTCCCATACCATCCCCTATATTGCTGTGACTTCGCACACCTCTCATACCTTTCCCTATATTGCTGTGTTCTCGCACACCTCTCATACCTTCCCCTATATCGCCCTGTTTTCGCACACCTCTCATACCTCCCCTTATATCGCTGTGTTTTCACGCACCTCTCATAACTTCTCCTGTATCGCTGTATTTTTGCGTACCTCTCATAACTTCCCTTTATTGCCGTGTTTTTACGCACATCTCATAACGTCCCCTATATCGCTGTGTATTCGCGCACCTCCCATAGCATCGCCTATATCGCTGTGCCTTCACGAACCTCTCATACCTTCCGCTATATCGCACAATTTTCGCGCACCTCCGATTCCTTCCCCTATATCGCTGTGTTTACACACACCTCTCATAAATTCTCCTATATCACTGAGTTTTTGTGCACCTCTCATACCTCCCCTAATATCGCTGAGTTTTCATGCACATCTCATCACGTCCCCTGTATCGCTGTGTATTCGCGCACCTCCCATAGCATCCCCTATATCCCTGTGCCTTGCACACCTCTCATAGTTTTCCTTATATCGCTGTCTTTTCGCGCACGTCCCATAGATTCAGTTTTATCGCTGTATTATTGCTCACCTCTCATAGCTTCCCCTGTATCGCCGTGTTTTTGTTCACCTCTCATAGCTTCCCCCATATCGCCGTGTTTTCGCGCACCTCTCATGTCTTCACCTAGATCGCTGTTTTCGCTCCTCTCAATACTTCCCCTATATCGCTGTTTTTTCTCGCACAATTGATACATTCTCCCATATCGCTGTGTTTTCGCACACCTCTCATTATTTCCCCTATATCGCCGTGTTCTCGCGCACCTCTCATACCTTCCCCTATATGGCCCTGTTTTCGCGCACATCCCATACTTTCCACTATATTACCCTGTTTTCATGCACCTCTCATGTCTTCCACTGCATCGATGTGTTTTCTGGCACCTCTGATGCATTCCCCTGTAACACC
>NW_027275729.1:0-52039 GCF_030028105.1 Mobula birostris
GTAATGTCAAAGCATTGCATGCCCTGAGAAAACAACTTTTTTGTCTTGCTCTGCAGAAGCATGAAACCAGTTTAAACATCTCACAATCATGTGGAAAGATAACTTAACTGATAACATTAGGTTTGCACACAGTAGTTTGGTGTAAAATTGAAATGTATACTCTTGTAATGTCAAAGCGTTGTATGCCCTGAGAAAACAACTTTTTTGTCTTGCTCTGCAGAAGCATGAAACCAGTTTTAAACATCTCATAATCATGTGGAAAGTTAACTTAGGTGTTTCCATTAGGTTTCCACACAGTAGTTTGGTGTAAAATTGAAATGTATACTACTGTTAATGTCAAAGCATTGTATGCCCTGAGAAAACAACTTTTTTGTCTTGCTCAACAGAAGCATGAAACAGGTTTTAAACAACTCAGAATCATGTGAGAAGTTGATTTAAGGTGTTTGCATTAGGTTTGCACACAGTAGTTTGGTGTAAAATTGAAATGTATACTCTTGGTAATGTCAAAGCATTTGCATGCCCTGAGAAAATAACTCTTTTGTCCAGCTCAGCACAGGCATGAAACCAGTTTTAAACAACTCAGAATCATGTGGAAAGTTGATTTAAGGTGTTTCCATTAGGTTTCCACACAGTAGTTTGGTGTAAGATTGAAATGTATACGCTTGGTAATGTCAAAGCGTTGTATGCTCTGAGAAAACAACTTTTTTGTCTTGCTCTGCAGAAGCATGAAACCAGTTTTAAACATCTCATAATCATGTGGAAAGTTAACTTAAACTGTTAACATTAGGTTTGCACACAGTAGTTTGGTGTAAAATTGAAATATATACTCTTGGTAATGTCAAAGCATTGCATGCCCTGAGAAAACACTTTTTTGTCTTGCTCAACAGAGGCATGAAATCAGTTTTTAGAACTCAGAATCATGTGGAAGTTAACTTAAGGTGTTTCCATTAGGTTTCCACACAGTAGTTTGATGTAAAATTGAAATGTATACTATTGGTAATGACAATCATTGTATGCCCTGAGAAAATAACTTTTTGTCTTGCTCAGCACAGGCATGAAACCAGTTTTAAACAACTCAGAATCATGTGGAAAGTTGATTTAAGGTGTTTGCATTAGGTTTGCCACACAATAGTTTGGTTTAAAATTTAAATGTATTCTATTGGAAATGTCAAAGCACTGTATGCTTGAGAAAAGAACTTTTTGTCTTGCTCAACAGAGGCATGAAATCAGTTTTTAAGAACTCAGAATCATGTGGAAAAGTTAACTTAAGGTGTTTCCATTAGGTTTCCACACAGTAGTTTGATGTAAAATGAAATGTGTACTATTGGTAATGACAAAGCATTGTACGCCCTGAGAAAACAACTTTTTTCTCTTGCTCAGCACAGGCATGAAACCAGTTTTAAACAACTCAGAATCATGTGGAAAGTTAACTTAAACTGCTAACATTAGGTTTGCACACAGTAGTTTGGTGTAAAATTGAAGTGTATACTATAGGTAATGTCAAAGCATGCATGTCCTGGGAAAACAACTTTTTTGTCTTGCTCAACAGAGGCATGAAATCAGTTTTTAAGAACTCAGAATCATGTGGAAAGTTAACTTAAGGTGTTTCCATTAGGTTTCCACACAGTAGTTTGGTGTAAAATTGGAATGTATACTATTGGTAATGACAAAGAATTGTATGCCCTGAGAAAACAACTTTTTTGTCTTGCTCAGCACACGCATGAAACCAGTTAAACAACTCAGAATTATGTGGAAACTTAACTTAAACTCTTAACATTAGGTTTGCCCACAGTAGTTTGGTGTAAAATTGAAATGTATACTCTTGGTAATGTCAAAGCGTTGTAAGCCCTGAGAAAACAACTTTTTTGTCTTGCTCAACAGAGGCATGAAATCAGTTTTAAACATCTCATAATCATGTGGAAAGTTAACTTAGACTGTTAACATTAGGTTTGCACACAGCAGTTTGGTGTAAATTGAAGTGTATACTATTGGTAATGTCAAAGCATGCATGTCCTGAGAAAACAACTTTTTTGTCTTGCTCAACAGAGGCATGAAATCAGTTTTGAAGAACTCACAATCATGTGGAAAGTTAACTTAAGGTGTTTCCATTAGGTTTCCACACAGTAGTTTGGTGTGAAATTGAAATGTATACTATTGGTAATGTCAAAGCGTTGTATGCCCTGAGAAAACAAATTTTTTGTCTTGCTCTGCAGAAGCATGAAACCAGTTTTAAACATCTCATAATCATGTGGAAAGTTAACTTAAACTGTTAACATTAGGTTTGCACCCTGTAGTTTGGTGTAAAATTGAATGTATACTATTGGTAATGACAAAGCATTGTATGCCCTGAGAAAACAACTTTTTTGTCTTGCTCAACAGAAGCATGAAACAGGTGTTAAACAACTCAGAATCATGTGGGAAGTTGATTTAAGGTGTTTGCATTAGGTTTGCACACAGTAGTTTGGTGTAAAATTGAAATGTATACTCTCGGAAATGTCAAAGCATTGCATGCCCTGAGAAAATAACTTTTATGTCTTGCTCAGCACAGGGTTGAAACCAGTTTTAAACAACTCAGAATCATGTGGAAAGTTAACTTACACTGTTAACATTAGGTTTGCACACAGTAGTTTGGTGTAAAATTGAAATGTATACTATTGTAATGACAAAGCATGCATGTCCTGAGAAAACAACTTTTTTGTCTTGCTCAACAGAGGCATGAAATCAGTTTTTAAGAACTCAGAATCATGTGGAAAGTTAACTTAAGGTGTTTCCATTAGGTTTACACACAGTAGTTTGGTGTAAAATTGAAATGTATACTATTGGTAAGTCAAAGCATTGTATGCCCTGAGAAAACAACTTTGTTGTCTTGCTCAACAGAAGCATGAAACAGGTTTTAAACAACTCGTAATCATGTGAGAAGTTGATTTAAGGTGTTTGCATTAGGTTTGCACACAGTAGTTTGGTGTAAATTGAAATATATACTCTTGGTAATGTCAAAGCATTGCATGCCCTGAGAAAATAACTTTTTTGTCTTGCTCAGCACAGGCATGAAAGCAGTTTTAAACAACTCAGAATCATGTGGAAAGTTAACTTAAACTGTTAACAATTAGGTTTGCACCCAGTAGTTTGGTGTAAAATTGATATGTATACTATTGGTAATGTCAAAGCGTTGCATGCCCTGAGAAAACAAATTTTTTTGTCTTGCTCTGCAGAAGCATGAAACCAGTTTTAAACATCTCATAATCATGTGGAAAGTTAACTTAAACTGTTAACATAGGTTTGCACCCTGTAGTTTGGTGTAAAATTGAAATGTATACTATTGGTAATGACAAAGCATTGTATACCCTGAGAAAACAACTTTTTTGTCTTGCTCAACAGAAGCATGAAACAGGTGTTAAACAACTCAGATCATGTGGGAAGTTGATTTAAGGTGTTTGCATTAGGTTTGCACACAGTAGTTTGGTGTAAAATTGAAATGTATACTCTTGGACATGTCAAGCATTCAATGCCCTGAGAAAATAACTTTTTTGTCTTGCTCAGCACAGGCATCAAACCAGTTTTAAACAACTCAGAATCATGTGGAAAGTTAACTTAAACTGTTAACATTAGGTTTGCACACAGTAGTTTGGTGTAAAATTGAAGTCTATACTATTGGTAATGTCAAATCATGCATGTCTTGAGAAAACAACTTTTTTGTCTTGCTCAACAGAGGCATGAAATCAGTTTTTAAGAACTCAGAATCATGTGGAAAGTTAACTTAAGGTGTTTCCATTAGGTTTCCACACAGTAGTTTGGTGTAAAATTGAAATGTATACTGTTGGTAATGTCAAGGCATTGTATGCCCTGAGAAAACAACTTTTTTGTCTTGCTCAACAGAGGCATGAAACTGGTTTTAAACAACTCAGAATCATGTGAGAAGTTGATTTAGGTGTTTGAATTAGGTTTGCACACAGTAGTTTGGTGTAAAATTGAGATGTATACTCTTGGTAATGTCAAAGCATTGCGTGCCCTGAGAAATAACTTTTTTGTCTTGCTCAGCACAGGCATGAAAGCAGTTTTAAACAACTCAGAATCATGTGGAAAGTTAACTTAAACTGTTAACATTAGGTTTGCACCCAGTAGTTTGGTTTAAAATTGAAATGTATACTATTGGTAATGTCAAAGCGTTGTATGCCCTGAGAAAACAACTTTTTTGTCTTGCTCTGCAGAAGCATGAAACCAGTTTTGAACATCTCATAATCATGTGGAAAGTTAACTTAAACTGTTAACATTAGGTTTGCACACAGTAGTTTGGTTGTAAAATTGGAAATGTATACTATTGGTAATGACAAAGCATTGTATGCCCTAGAAAACAACTTTTTTGTCTTGCTCAACAGAAGCATGAAACAGGTGTTTAAACAACTCAGACTCATGTGGGAAGTTGACTTAGGTGTTTGCATTAGATTTGCACACTGTAGTTTGGTGTAAAATTGAAATGTATACTCTCGGAAATGTCAAAGCATTGCATTGCCCTGAGAAAATAACTTTTTGTCTTGCTCAGCACAGGGTTGAAACCAGTTTTAAACAACTCAGAATCATGTGGAAAGTTAACTTAAACTGTTAACATTAGGTTTGCACACAGTAGTTTGGTCTAAAATTGAAATGTATACTATTGGTAATGACAAAGCATGCATGTCTGAGAAAACAACTTTTTTGTCTTGCTCACAGAGGCATGAAATCAGTTTTAAGAACTCAGAATCATGTGGAAAGTTAACTTAACGTGTTTCCATTAGGTTTACACAGTAGTTTGGTGTAAAATTGAAATGTATACTATTGGTAATGTCAAAGCATTTTATGCCCTGAGAAAACAACTTTGTTGTCTGCTCAACAGAAGCATGAAACAGGTTTTAAACAACTCGTAATCATGTGAGAAGTTGATTTAAGGTGGTTTGCATAGGTTTGCACACAGTAGTTGGTGTAAAATTGAAATATATACTCTTGGTAATGTCAAAGCATTGCATGCCCTGAGAAAATAACTTTTTTGTCTTGCTCAGCACAGGCATGAAAGCAGTTTTAAACAACTCAGAATCATGTGGAAAGTTAACTTAAACTGTTAACATTAGGTTTGCACCCAGTAGTTTGGTGTAAAATTGAAATGTATACTATTGGTAATGTCAAAGCGTTGTATGCCCTGAGAAAACAAATTTTTTTGTCTTGCTCTGCAGAAGCATGAAACCAGTTTTAAACATCTCATAATCATGGGGAAAGTTAACTTAAACTGTTAACATTAGGTTTGCACCCTGTAGTTTGGGGTAAAATTGAAGTGTATACTATTGGTAATGACAAGCATTGTATGCCCTGAGAAAACAACTTTTTTGTCTTGCTCAACAGAAGCATGAAACAGGTGTTAAACAACTCAGAATCATGTGGGAAGTTGATTTAAGGTGTTTGCATTAGGTTTGCACACAGTAGTTTGGTGTAAAATTGAAATGTATACTCTTGGACATGTCAAAGCATTCAATGCCCTGAGAAAATAACTTTTTTGTCTTGCACAGCACAGGCATGAAACCAGTTTTAAACAACTCAGAATCATGTGGAAAGTTAACTTAAACTGTTAACATTAGGTTTGCACACAGTAGTTTGGTGTAAAATTGAAGTGTATACTACTGGTAATGTCAAAGCATGCATGTCCTGAGAAAACAACTTTTTTGTCTTGCTCAACAGAGGCATGAAATCAGTTTTTAAGAACTCAGAATCATGTGGAAAGTTAACTTAAACTGTTAACATTACGTTTGCACACAGTAGTTTGGTGTAAAATTGAAGTGTATACTATTGGTAATGTCAAAGCATGCATGTCCTGAGAAAACAACTTTTTTGTCTTGCTCAACAGAGGTATGAAATCAGTTTTTAAGAACTCAGAATCATGTGGAAAGTTAACTTAAACTGTTAACATTAGGTTTGCACACAGTAGTTTGGTGTAAAATTGCAGTGTATACTATTGGTAATGTCAAAGCATGCATGTCCTGAGAAAACAACTTTTTTGTCTTGCTCAACAGAAGCATGAAACAGGTTTTAGACAACTCAGAATCATGTGAGACGTTGATTTAAGGTGTTTGCATTAGGTT
This sequence comes from Mobula birostris, assembly GCF_030028105.1. Lineage (NCBI taxonomy): Eukaryota > Metazoa > Chordata > Chondrichthyes > Myliobatiformes > Myliobatidae > Mobula > Mobula birostris. Next base: position 6,105 of record NW_027275729.1, read on the forward strand.
TGCACACAGTAGTTTGGTGTAAAATTGAAATGTATACTCTTGGTAATGTCAAAGCATTGCATGCCCTGAGAAAACAACTTTTTTGTCTTGCTCTGCAGAAGCATGAAACCAGTTTTAAACATCTCACAATCATGTGGAAAGATAACTTAAACTGTTAACATTAGGTTTGCACACAGTAGTTTGGTGTAAAATTGAAATGTATACTCTTGGTAATGTCAAAGCGTTGTATGCCCTGAGAAAACAACTTTTTTGTCTTGCTCTGCAGAAGCATGAAACCAGTTTTAAACATCTCATAATCATGTGGAAAGTTAACTTAAGGTGTTTCCATTAGGTTTCCACACAGTAGTTTGGTGTAAAATTGAAATGTATACTACTGTTAATGTCAAAGCATTGTATGCCCTGAGAAAACAACTTTTTTGTCTTGCTCAACAGAAGCATGAAACAGGTTTTAAACAACTCAGAATCATGTGAGAAGTTGATTTAAGGTGTTTGCATTAGGTTTGCACACAGTAGTTTGGTGTAAAATTGAAATGTATACTCTTGGTAATGTCAAAGCATTGCATGCCCTGAGAAAATAACTCTTTTGTCCAGCTCAGCACAGGCATGAAACCAGTTTTAAAACAACTCAGAATCATGTGGAAAGTTGATTTAAGGTGTTTCCATTAGGTTTCCACACAGTAGTTTGGTGTAAGATTGAAATGTATACGCTTGGTAATGTCAAAGCGTTGTATGCTCTGAGAAAACAACTTTTTTGTCTTGCTCTGCAGAAGCATGAAACCAGTTTTAAACATCTCATAATCATGTGGAAAGTTAAATTAAACTGTTAACATTAGGTTTGCACACAGTAGTTTGGTGTAAAATTGAAATATATACTCTTGGTAATGTCAAAGCATTGCATGCCCTGAGAAAACAACTTTTTTGTCTTGCTCAACAGAGGCATGAAATCAGTTTTTAAGAACTCAGAATCATGTGGAAAGTTAACTTAAGGTGTTTCCATTAGGTTTCCACACAGTAGTTTGATGTAAAATTGAAATGTATACTATTGGTAATGACAAATCATTGTATGCCCTGAGAAAATAACTTTTTTGTCTTGCTCAGCACAGGCATGAAACCAGTTTTAAACAACTCAGAATCATGTGGAAAGTTGATTTAAGGTGTTTGCATTAGGTTTGCACACAATAGTTTGGTTTAAAATTTAAATGTATACTATTGGAAATCTCAAAGCATTGTATGCTTGAGAAAAGAACTTTTTTGTCTTGCTCAACAGAGGCATGAAATCAGTTTTTAAGAACTCAGAATCATGTGGAAAGTTAACTTAAGGTGTTTCCATTAGGTTTCCACACAGTAGTTTGATGTAAAATTGAAATGTGTACTATTGGTAATGACAAAGCATTGTATGCCCTGAGAAAACAACTTTTTTCTCTTGCTCAGCACAGGCATGAAACCAGTTTTAAACAACTCAGAATCATGTGGAAAGTTAACTTAAACTGCTAACATTAGGTTTGCACACAGTAGTTTGGTGTAAAATTGAAGTGTATACTATAGGTAATGTCAAAGCATGCATGTCCTGGGAAAACAACTTTTTTGTCTTGCTCAACAGAGGCATGAAATCAGTTTTTAAGAACTCAGAATCATGTGGAAAGTTAACTTAAGGTGTTTCCATTAGGTTTCCACACAGTAGTTTGGTGTAAAATTGGAATGTATACTATTGGTAATGACAAAGAATTGTATGCCCTGAGAAAACAACTTTTTTGTCTTGCTCAGCACACGCATGAAACCAGTTTTAAACAACTCAGAATTATGTGGAAACTTAACTTAAACTCTTAACATTAGGTTTGCCCACAGTAGTTTGGTGTAAAATTGAAATGTATACTCTTGGTAATGTCAAAGCGTTGTAAGCCCTGAGAAAAGAACTTTTTTGTCTTGCTCAACAGAGGCATGAAATCAGTTTTAAACATCTCATAATCATGTGGAAAGTTAACTTAGACTGTTAACATTAGGTTTGCACACAGCAGTTTGGTGTAAAATTGAAGTGTATACTATTGGTAATGTCAAAGCATGCATGTCCTGAGAAAACAACTTTTTTGTCTTGCTCAACAGAGGCATGAAATCAGTTTTGAAGAACTCACAATCATGTGGAAAGTTAACTTAAGGTGTTTCCATTAGCTTTCCACACAGTAGTTTGGTGTGAAATTGAAATGTATACTATTGGTAATGTCAAAGCGTTGTATGCCCTGAGAAAACAAATTTTTTGTCTTGCTCTGCAGAAGCATGAAACCAGTTTTAAACATCTCATAATCATGTGGAAAGTTAACTTAAACTGTTAACATTAGGTTTGCACCCTGTAGTTTGGTGTAAAATTGAAATGTATACTATTGGTAATGACAAAGCATTGTATACCCTGAGAAAACAACTTTTTTGTCTTGCTCAACAGAAGCATGAAACAGGTGTTAAACAACTCAGAATCATGTGGGAAGTTGATTTAAGGTGTTTGCATTAGGTTTGCACACAGTAGTTTGGTGTAAAATTGAAATGTATACTCTTGGACCTGTCAAAGCATTCAATGCCCTGAGAAAATAACTTTTTTGTCTTGCTCAGCACAGGCATCAAACCAGTTTTAAACAACTCAGAATCATGTGGAAAGTTAACTTAAACTGTTAACATTAGGTTTGCACACAGTAGTTTGGTGTAAAATTGAAGTCTATACTATTGGTAATGTCAAATCATGCATGTCTTGAGAAAACAACTTTTTTGTCTTGCTCAACAGAGGCATGAAATCAGTTTTTAAGAACTCAGAATCATGTGGAAAGTTAACTTAAGGTGTTTCCATTAGGTTTCCACACAGTAGTTTGGTGTAAAATTGAAATGTATACTGTTGGTAATGTCAAGGCATTGTATGCCCTGAGAAAACAACTTTTTTGTCTTGCTCAACAGAGGCATGAAACTGGTTTTAAACAACTCAGAATCATGTGAGAAGTTGATTTAAGGTGTTTGAATTAGGTTTGCACACAGTAGTTTGGTGTAAAATTGAGATGTATACTCTTGGTAATGTCAAAGCATTGCGTGCCCTGAGAAAATAACTTTTTTGTCTTGCTCAGCACAGGCATGAAAGCAGTTTTAAACAACTCAGAATCATGTGGAAAGTTAACTTAAACTGTTAACATTAGGTTTGCACCCAGTAGTTTGGTTTAAAATTGAAATGTATACTATTGGTAATGTCAAAGCGTTGTATGCCCTGAGAAAACAACTTTTTTGTCTTGCTCTGCAGAAGCATGAAACCAGTTTTGAACATCTCATAATCATGTGGAAAGTTAACTTAAACTGTTAACATTAGGTTTGCACACAGTAGTTTGGTGTAAAATTGAAATGTATACTATTGGTAATGACAAAGCATTGTATGCCCTGAGAAAACAACTTTTTTGTCTTGCTCAACAGAAGCATGAAACAGGTGTTAAACAACTCAGACTCATGTGGGAAGTTGACTTAAGGTGTTTGCATTAGATTTGCACACTGTAGTTTGGTGTAAAATTGAAATGTATACTCTCGGAAATGTCAAAGCATTGCATGCCCTGAGAAAATAACTTTTTTGTCTTGCTCAGCACAGGGTTGAAACCAGTTTTAAACAACTCAGAATCATGTGGAAAGTTAACTTAAACTGTTAACATTAGGTTTGCACACAGTAGTTTGGTCTAAAATTGAAATGTATACTATTGGTAATGACAAAGCATGCATGTCCTGAGAAAACAACTTTTTTGTCTTGCTCAACAGAGGCATGAAATCAGTTTTTAAGAACTCAGAATCATGTGGAAAGTTAACTTAACGTGTTTCCATTAGGTTTACACACAGTAGTTTGGTGTAAAATTGAAATGTATACTATTGGTAATGTCAAAGCATTTTATGCCCTGAGAAAACAACTTTGTTGTCTTGCTCAACAGAAGCATGAAACAGGTTTTAAACAACTCGTAATCATGTGAGAAGTTGATTTAAGGTGTTTGCATTAGGTTTGCACACAGTAGTTTGGTGTAAAATTGAAATATATACTCTTGGTAATGTCAAAGCATTGCATGCCCTGAGAAAATAACTTTTTTGTCTTGCTCAGCACAGGCATGAAAGCAGTTTTAAACAACTCAGAATCATGTGGAAAGTTAACTTAAACTGTTAACATTAGGTTTGCACCCAGTAGTTTGGTGTAAAATTGAAATGTATACTATTGGTAATGTCAAAGCGTTGTATGCCCTGAGAAAACAAATTTTTTGTCTTGCTCTGCAGAAGCATGAAACCAGTTTTAAACATCTCATAATCATGTGGAAAGTTAACTTAAACTGTTAACATTAGGTTTGCACCCTGTAGTTTGGGGTAAAATTGAAGTGTATACTATTGGTAATGACAAAGCATTGTATGCCCTGAGAAAACAACTTTTTTGTCTTGCTCAACAGAAGCATGAAACAGGTGTTAAACAACTCAGAATCATGTGGGAAGTTGATTTAAGGTGTTTGCATTAGGTTTGCACACAGTAGTTTGGTGTAAAATTGAAATGTATACTCTTGGACATGTCAAAGCATTCAATGCCCTGAGAAAATAACTTTTTTGTCTTGCACAGCACAGGCATGAAACCAGTTTTAAACAACTCAGAATCATGTGGAAAGTTAACTTAAACTGTTAACATTAGGTTTGCACACAGTAGTTTGGTGTAAAATTGAAGTGTATACTACTGGTAATGTCAAAGCATGCATGTCCTGAGAAAACAACTTTTTTGTCTTGCTCAACAGAGGCATGAAATCAGTTTTTAAGAACTCAGAATCATGTGGAAAGTTAACTTAAACTGTTAACATTACGTTTGCACACAGTAGTTTGGTGTAAAATTGAAGTGTATACTATTGGTAATGTCAAAGCATGCATGTCCTGAGAAAACAACTTTTTTGTCTTGCTCAACAGAGGTATGAAATCAGTTTTTAAGAACTCAGAATCATGTGGAAAGTTAACTTAAACTGTTAACATTAGGTTTGCACACAGTAGTTTGGTGTAAAATTGCAGTGTATACTATTGGTAATGTCAAAGCATGCATGTCCTGAGAAAACAACTTTTTTGTCTTGCTCAACAGAAGCATGAAACAGGTTTTAGACAACTCAGAATCATGTGAGACGTTGATTTAAGGTGTTTGCATTAGGTTTGCACACAGTAGTTTGGTGTAAAATTGAAATGTATACTCTTGGTAATGTCAAAGCATTGCATGCCCTGAGAAAACAACTTTTTTGTCTTGCTCTGCAGAAGCATGAAACCAGTTTTAAACATCTCACAATCATGTGGAAAGATAACTTAAACTGTTAACATTAGGTTTGCACACAGTAGTTTGGTGTAAAATTGAAATGTATACTCTTGGTAATGTCAAAGCGTTGTATGCCCTGAGAAAACAACTTTTTTGTCTTGCTCTGCAGAAGCATGAAACCAGTTTTAAACATCTCATAATCATGTGGAAAGTTAACTTAAGGTGTTTCCATTAGGTTTCCACACAGTAGTTTGGTGTAAAATTGAAATGTATACTACTGTTAATGTCAAAGCATTGTATGCCCTGAGAAAACAACTTTTTTGTCTTGCTCAACAGAAGCATGAAACAGGTTTTAAACAACTCAGAATCATGTGAGAAGTTGATTTAAGGTGTTTGCATTAGGTTTGCACACAGTAGTTTGGTGTAAAATTGAAATGTATACTCTTGGTAATGTCAAAGCATTGCATGCCCTGAGAAAATAACTCTTTTGTCCAGCTCAGCACAGGCATGAAACCAGTTTTAAACAACTCAGAATCATGTGGAAAGTTGATTTAAGGTGTTTCCATTAGGTTTCCACACAGTAGTTTGGTGTAAGATTGAAATGTATACGCTTGGTAATGTCAAAGCGTTGTATGCTCTGAGAAAACAACTTTTTTGTCTTGCTCTGCAGAAGCATGAAACCAGTTTTAAACATCTCATAATCATGTGGAAAGTTAAATTAAACTGTTAACATTAGGTTTGCACACAGTAGTTTGGTGTAAAATTGAAATATATACTCTTGGTAATGTCAAAGCATTGCATGCCCTGAGAAAACAACTTTTTTGTCTTGCTCAACAGAGGCATGAAATCAGTTTTTAAGAACTCAGAATCATGTGGAAAGTTAACTTAAGGTGTTTCCATTAGGTTTCCACACAGTAGTTTGATGTAAAATTGAAATGTATACTATTGGTAATGACAAATCATTGTATGCCCTGAGAAAATAACTTTTTTGTCTTGCTCAGCACAGGCATGAAACCAGTTTTAAACAACTCAGAATCATGTGGAAAGTTGATTTAAGGTGTTTGCATTAGGTTTGCACACAATAGTTTGGTTTAAAATTTAAATGTATACTATTGGAAATGTCAAAGCATTGTATGCTTGAGAAAAGAACTTTTTTGTCTTGCTCAACAGAGGCATGAAATCAGTTTTTAAGAACTCAGAATCATGTGGAAAGTTAACTTAAGGTGTTTCCATTAGGTTTCCACACAGTAGTTTGATGTAAAATTGAAATGTGTACTATTGGTAATGACAAAGCATTGTATGCCCTGAGAAAACAACTTTTTTCTCTTGCTCAGCACAGGCATGAAACCAGTTTTAAACAACTCAGAATCATGTGGAAAGTTAACTTAAACTGCTAACATTAGGTTTGCACACAGTAGTTTGGTGTAAAATTGAAGTGTATACTATAGGTAATGTCAAAGCATGCATGTCCTGGGAAAACAACTTTTTTGTCTTGCTCAACAGAGGCATGAAATCAGTTTTTAAGAACTCAGAATCATGTGGAAAGTTAACTTAAGGTGTTTCCATTAGGTTTCCACACAGTAGTTTGGTGTAAAATTGGAATGTATACTATTGGTAATGACAAAGAATTGTATGCCCTGAGAAAACAACTTTTTTGTCTTGCTCAGCACACGCATGAAACCAGTTTTAAACAACTCAGAATTATGTGGAAACTTAACTTAAACTCTTAACATTAGGTTTGCCCACAGTAGTTTGGTGTAAAATTGAAATGTATACTCTTGGTAATGTCAAAGCGTTGTAAGCCCTGAGAAAAGAACTTTTTTGTCTTGCTCAACAGAGGCATGAAATCAGTTTTAAACATCTCATAATCATGTGGAAAGTTAACTTAGACTGTTAACATTAGGTTTGCACACAGCAGTTTGGTGTAAAATTGAAGTGTATACTATTGGTAATGTCAAAGCATGCATGTCCTGAGAAAACAACTTTTTTGTCTTGCTCAACAGAGGCATGAAATCAGTTTTGAAGAACTCACAATCATGTGGAAAGTTAACTTAAGGTGTTTCCATTAGCTTTCCACACAGTAGTTTGGTGTGAAATTGAAATGTATACTATTGGTAATGTCAAAGCGTTGTATGCCCTGAGAAAACAAATTTTTTGTCTTGCTCTGCAGAAGCATGAAACCAGTTTTAAACATCTCATAATCATGTGGAAAGTTAACTTAAACTGTTAACATTAGGTTTGCACCCTGTAGTTTGGTGTAAAATTGAAATGTATACTATTGGTAATGACAAAGCATTGTATGCCCTGAGAAAACAACTTTTTTGTCTTGCTCAACAGAAGCATGAAACAGGTGTTAAACAACTCAGAATCATGTGGGAAGTTGATTTAAGGTGTTTGCATTAGGTTTGCACACAGTAGTTTGGTGTAAAATTGAAATGTATACTCTCGGAAATGTCAAAGCATTGCATGCCCTGAGAAAATAACTTTTATGTCTTGCTCAGCACAGGGTTGAAACCAGTTTTAAACAACTCAGAATCATGTGGAAAGTTAACTTACACTGTTAACATTAGGTTTGCACACAGTAGTTTGGTGTAAAATTGAAATGTATACTATTGGTAATGACAAAGCATGCATGTCCTGAGAAAACAACTTTTTTGTCTTGCTCAACAGAGGCATGAAATCAGTTTTTAAGAACTCAGAATCATGTGGAAAGTTAACTTAAGGTGTTTCCATTAGGTTTACACACAGTAGTTTGGTGTAAAATTGAAATGTATACTATTGGTAATGTCAAAGCATTGTATGCCCTGAGAAAACAACTTTGTTGTCTTGCTCAACAGAAGCATGAAACAGGTTTTAAACAACTCGTAATCATGTGAGAAGTTGATTTAAGGTGTTTGCATTAGGTTTGCACACAGTAGTTTGGTGTAAAATTGAAATATATACTCTTGGTAATGTCAAAGCATTGCATGCCCTGAGAAAATAACTTTTTTGTCTTGCTCAGCACAGGCATGAAAGCAGTTTTAAACAACTCAGAATCATGTGGAAAGTTAACTTAAACTGTTAACATTAGGTTTGCACCCAGTAGTTTGGTGTAAAATTGAAATGTATACTATTGGTAATGTCAAAGCGTTGCATGCCCTGAGAAAACAAATTTTTTGTCTTGCTCTGCAGAAGCATGAAACCAGTTTTAAACATCTCATAATCATGTGGAAAGTTAACTTAAACTGTTAACATTAGGTTTGCACCCTGTAGTTTGGGGTAAAATTGAAGTGTATACTATTGGTAATGACAAAGCATTGTATGCCCTGAGAAAACAACTTTTTTGTCTTGCTCAACAGAAGCATGAAACAGGTGTTAAACAACTCAGAATCATGTGGGAAGTTGATTTAAGGTGTTTGCATTAGGTTTGCACACAGTAGTTTGGTGTAAAATTGAAATGTATACTCTTGGACATGTCAAAGCATTCAATGCCCTGAGAAAATAACTTTTTTGTCTTGCACAGCACAGGCATGAAACCAGTTTTAAACAACTCAGAATCATGTGGAAAGTTAACTTAAACTGTTAACATTAGGTTTGCACACAGTAGTTTGGTGTAAAATTGAAGTGTATACTACTGGTAATGTCAAAGCATGCATGTCCTGAGAAAACAACTTTTTTGTCTTGCTCAACAGAGGCATGAAATCAGTTTTTAAGAACTCAGAATCATGTGGAAAGTTAACTTAAACTGTTAACATTACGTTTGCACACAGTAGTTTGGTGTAAAATTGAAGTGTATACTATTGGTAATGTCAAAGCATGCATGTCCTGAGAAAACAACTTTTTTGTCTTGCTCAACAGAGGTATGAAATCAGTTTTTAAGAACTCAGAATCATGTGGAAAGTTAACTTAAACTGTTAACATTAGGTTTGCACACAGTAGTTTGGTGTAAAATTGCAGTGTATACTATTGGTAATGTCAAAGCATGCATGTCCTGAGAAAACAACTTTTTTGTCTTGCTCAACAGAAGCATGAAACAGGTTTTAGACAACTCAGAATCATGTGAGACGTTGATTTAAGGTGTTTGCATTAGGTTTGCACACAGTAGTTTGGTGTAAAATTGAAATGTATACTCTTGGTAATGTCAAAGCATTGCATGCCCTGAGAAAACAACTTTTTTGTCTTGCTCTGCAGAAGCATGAAACCAGTTTTAAACATCTCACAATCATGTGGAAAGATAACTTAAACTGTTAACATTAGGTTTGCACACAGTAGTTTGGTGTAAAATTGAAATGTATACTCTTGGTAATGTCAAAGCGTTGTATGCCCTGAGAAAACAACTTTTTTGTCTTGCTCTGCAGAAGCATGAAACCAGTTTTAAACATCTCATAATCATGTGGAAAGTTAACTTAAGGTGTTTCCATTAGGTTTCCACACAGTAGTTTGGTGTAAAATTGAAATGTATACTACTGTTAATGTCAAAGCATTGTATGCCCTGAGAAAACAACTTTTTTGTCTTGCTCAACAGAAGCATGAAACAGGTTTTAAACAACTCAGAATCATGTGAGAAGTTGATTTAAGGTGTTTGCATTAGGTTTGCACACAGTAGTTTGGTGTAAAATTGAAATGTATACTCTTGGTAATGTCAAAGCATTGCATGCCCTGAGAAAATAACTCTTTTGTCCAGCTCAGCACAGGCATGAAACCAGTTTTAAACAACTCAGAATCATGTGGAAAGTTGATTTAAGGTGTTTCCATTAGGTTTCCACACAGTAGTTTGGTGTAAGATTGAAATGTATACGCTTGGTAATGTCAAAGCGTTGTATGCTCTGAGAAAACAACTTTTTTGTCTTGCTCTGCAGAAGCATGAAACCAGTTTTAAACATCTCATAATCATGTGGAAAGTTAAATTAAACTGTTAACATTAGGTTTGCACACAGTAGTTTGGTGTAAAATTGAAATATATACTCTTGGTAATGTCAAAGCATTGCATGCCCTGAGAAAACAACTTTTTTGTCTTGCTCAACAGAGGCATGAAATCAGTTTTTAAGAACTCAGAATCATGTGGAAAGTTAACTTAAGGTGTTTCCATTAGGTTTCCACACAGTAGTTTGATGTAAAATTGAAATGTATACTATTGGTAATGACAAATCATTGTATGCCCTGAGAAAATAACTTTTTTGTCTTGCTCAGCACAGGCATGAAACCAGTTTTAAACAACTCAGAATCATGTGGAAAGTTGATTTAAGGTGTTTGCATTAGGTTTGCACACAATAGTTTGGTTTAAAATTTAAATGTATACTATTGGAAATGTCAAAGCATTGTATGCTTGAGAAAAGAACTTTTTTGTCTTGCTCAACAGAGGCATGAAATCAGTTTTTAAGAACTCAGAATCATGTGGAAAGTTAACTTAAGGTGTTTCCATTAGGTTTCCACACAGTAGTTTGATGTAAAATTGAAATGTGTACTATTGGTAATGACAAAGCATTGTATGCCCTGAGAAAACAACTTTTTTCTCTTGCTCAGCACAGGCATGAAACCAGTTTTAAACAACTCAGAATCATGTGGAAAGTTAACTTAAACTGCTAACATTAGGTTTGCACACAGTAGTTTGGTGTAAAATTGAAGTGTATACTATAGGTAATGTCAAAGCATGCATGTCCTGGGAAAACAACTTTTTTGTCTTGCTCAACAGAGGCATGAAATCAGTTTTTAAGAACTCAGAATCATGTGGAAAGTTAACTTAAGGTGTTTCCATTAGGTTTCCACACAGTAGTTTGGTGTAAAATTGGAATGTATACTATTGGTAATGACAAAGAATTGTATGCCCTGAGAAAACAACTTTTTTGTCTTGCTCAGCACACGCATGAAACCAGTTTTAAACAACTCAGAATTATGTGGAAACTTAACTTAAACTCTTAACATTAGGTTTGCCCACAGTAGTTTGGTGTAAAATTGAAATGTATACTCTTGGTAATGTCAAAGCGTTGTAAGCCCTGAGAAAAGAACTTTTTTGTCTTGCTCAACAGAGGCATGAAATCAGTTTTAAACATCTCATAATCATGTGGAAAGTTAACTTAGACTGTTAACATTAGGTTTGCACACAGCAGTTTGGTGTAAAATTGAAGTGTATACTATTGGTAATGTCAAAGCATGCATGTCCTGAGAAAACAACTTTTTTGTCTTGCTCAACAGAGGCATGAAATCAGTTTTGAAGAACTCACAATCATGTGGAAAGTTAACTTAAGGTGTTTCCATTAGCTTTCCACACAGTAGTTTGGTGTGAAATTGAAATGTATACTATTGGTAATGTCAAAGCGTTGTATGCCCTGAGAAAACAAATTTTTTGTCTTGCTCTGCAGAAGCATGAAACCAGTTTTAAACATCTCATAATCATGTGGAAAGTTAACTTAAACTGTTAACATTAGGTTTGCACCCTGTAGTTTGGTGTAAAATTGAAATGTATACTATTGGTAATGACAAAGCATTGTATGCCCTGAGAAAACAACTTTTTTGTCTTGCTCAACAGAAGCATGAAACAGGTGTTAAACAACTCAGAATCATGTGGGAAGTTGATTTAAGGTGTTTGCATTAGGTTTGCACACAGTAGTTTGGTGTAAAATTGAAATGTATACTCTCGGAAATGTCAAAGCATTGCATGCCCTGAGAAAATAACTTTTATGTCTTGCTCAGCACAGGGTTGAAACCAGTTTTAAACAACTCAGAATCATGTGGAAAGTTAACTTACACTGTTAACATTAGGTTTGCACACAGTAGTTTGGTGTAAAATTGAAATGTATACTATTGGTAATGACAAAGCATGCATGTCCTGAGAAAACAACTTTTTTGTCTTGCTCAACAGAGGCATGAAATCAGTTTTTAAGAACTCAGAATCATGTGGAAAGTTAACTTAAGGTGTTTCCATTAGGTTTACACACAGTAGTTTGGTGTAAAATTGAAATGTATACTATTGGTAATGTCAAAGCATTGTATGCCCTGAGAAAACAACTTTGTTGTCTTGCTCAACAGAAGCATGAAACAGGTTTTAAACAACTCGTAATCATGTGAGAAGTTGATTTAAGGTGTTTGCATTAGGTTTGCACACAGTAGTTTGGTGTAAAATTGAAATATATACTCTTGGTAATGTCAAAGCATTGCATGCCCTGAGAAAATAACTTTTTTGTCTTGCTCAGCACAGGCATGAAAGCAGTTTTAAACAACTCAGAATCATGTGGAAAGTTAACTTAAACTGTTAACATTAGGTTTGCACCCAGTAGTTTGGTGTAAAATTGAAATGTATACTATTGGTAATGTCAAAGCGTTGCATGCCCTGAGAAAACAAATTTTTTGTCTTGCTCTGCAGAAGCATGAAACCAGTTTTAAACATCTCATAATCATGTGGAAAGTTAACTTAAACTGTTAACATTAGGTTTGCACCCTGTAGTTTGGGGTAAAATTGAAGTGTATACTATTGGTAATGACAAAGCATTGTATGCCCTGAGAAAACAACTTTTTTGTCTTGCTCAACAGAAGCATGAAACAGGTGTTAAACAACTCAGAATCATGTGGGAAGTTGATTTAAGGTGTTTGCATTAGGTTTGCACACAGTAGTTTGGTGTAAAATTGAAATGTATACTCTTGGACATGTCAAAGCATTCAATGCCCTGAGAAAATAACTTTTTTGTCTTGCACAGCACAGGCATGAAACCAGTTTTAAACAACTCAGAATCATGTGGAAAGTTAACTTAAACTGTTAACATTAGGTTTGCACACAGTAGTTTGGTGTAAAATTGAAGTGTATACTACTGGTAATGTCAAAGCATGCATGTCCTGAGAAAACAACTTTTTTGTCTTGCTCAACAGAGGCATGAAATCAGTTTTTAAGAACTCAGAATCATGTGGAAAGTTAACTTAAACTGTTAACATTACGTTTGCACACAGTAGTTTGGTGTAAAATTGAAGTGTATACTATTGGTAATGTCAAAGCATGCATGTCCTGAGAAAACAACTTTTTTGTCTTGCTCAACAGAGGTATGAAATCAGTTTTTAAGAACTCAGAATCATGTGGAAAGTTAACTTAAACTGTTAACATTAGGTTTGCACACAGTAGTTTGGTGTAAAATTGCAGTGTATACTATTGGTAATGTCAAAGCATGCATGTCCTGAGAAAACAACTTTTTTGTCTTGCTCAACAGAAGCATGAAACAGGTTTTAGACAACTCAGAATCATGTGAGACGTTGATTTAAGGTGTTTGCATTAGGTTTGCACACAGTAGTTTGGTGTAAAATTGAAATGTATACTCTTGGTAATGTCAAAGCATTGCATGCCCTGAGAAAACAACTTTTTTGTCTTGCTCTGCAGAAGCATGAAACCAGTTTTAAACATCTCACAATCATGTGGAAAGATAACTTAAACTGTTAACATTAGGTTTGCACACAGTAGTTTGGTGTAAAATTGAAATGTATACTCTTGGTAATGTCAAAGCGTTGTATGCCCTGAGAAAACAACTTTTTTGTCTTGCTCTGCAGAAGCATGAAACCAGTTTTAAACATCTCATAATCATGTGGAAAGTTAACTTAAGGTGTTTCCATTAGGTTTCCACACAGTAGTTTGGTGTAAAATTGAAATGTATACTACTGTTAATGTCAAAGCATTGTATGCCCTGAGAAAACAACTTTTTTGTCTTGCTCAACAGAAGCATGAAACAGGTTTTAAACAACTCAGAATCATGTGAGAAGTTGATTTAAGGTGTTTGCATTAGGTTTGCACACAGTAGTTTGGTGTAAAATTGAAATGTATACTCTTGGTAATGTCAAAGCATTGCATGCCCTGAGAAAATAACTCTTTTGTCCAGCTCAGCACAGGCATGAAACCAGTTTTAAACAACTCAGAATCATGTGGAAAGTTGATTTAAGGTGTTTCCATTAGGTTTCCACACAGTAGTTTGGTGTAAGATTGAAATGTATACGCTTGGTAATGTCAAAGCGTTGTATGCTCTGAGAAAACAACTTTTTTGTCTTGCTCTGCAGAAGCATGAAACCAGTTTTAAACATCTCATAATCATGTGGAAAGTTAAATTAAACTGTTAACATTAGGTTTGCACACAGTAGTTTGGTGTAAAATTGAAATATATACTCTTGGTAATGTCAAAGCATTGCATGCCCTGAGAAAACAACTTTTTTGTCTTGCTCAACAGAGGCATGAAATCAGTTTTTAAGAACTCAGAATCATGTGGAAAGTTAACTTAAGGTGTTTCCATTAGGTTTCCACACAGTAGTTTGATGTAAAATTGAAATGTATACTATTGGTAATGACAAATCATTGTATGCCCTGAGAAAATAACTTTTTTGTCTTGCTCAGCACAGGCATGAAACCAGTTTTAAACAACTCAGAATCATGTGGAAAGTTGATTTAAGGTGTTTGCATTAGGTTTGCACACAATAGTTTGGTTTAAAATTTAAATGTATACTATTGGAAATGTCAAAGCATTGTATGCTTGAGAAAAGAACTTTTTTGTCTTGCTCAACAGAGGCATGAAATCAGTTTTTAAGAACTCAGAATCATGTGGAAAGTTAACTTAAGGTGTTTCCATTAGGTTTCCACACAGTAGTTTGATGTAAAATTGAAATGTGTACTATTGGTAATGACAAAGCATTGTATGCCCTGAGAAAACAACTTTTTTCTCTTGCTCAGCACAGGCATGAAACCAGTTTTAAACAACTCAGAATCATGTGGAAAGTTAACTTAAACTGCTAACATTAGGTTTGCACACAGTAGTTTGGTGTAAAATTGAAGTGTATACTATAGGTAATGTCAAAGCATGCATGTCCTGGGAAAACAACTTTTTTGTCTTGCTCAACAGAGGCATGAAATCAGTTTTTAAGAACTCAGAATCATGTGGAAAGTTAACTTAAGGTGTTTCCATTAGGTTTCCACACAGTAGTTTGGTGTAAAATTGGAATGTATACTATTGGTAATGACAAAGAATTGTATGCCCTGAGAAAACAACTTTTTTGTCTTGCTCAGCACACGCATGAAACCAGTTTTAAACAACTCAGAATTATGTGGAAACTTAACTTAAACTCTTAACATTAGGTTTGCCCACAGTAGTTTGGTGTAAAATTGAAATGTATACTCTTGGTAATGTCAAAGCGTTGTAAGCCCTGAGAAAAGAACTTTTTTGTCTTGCTCAACAGAGGCATGAAATCAGTTTTAAACATCTCATAATCATGTGGAAAGTTAACTTAGACTGTTAACATTAGGTTTGCACACAGCAGTTTGGTGTAAAATTGAAGTGTATACTATTGGTAATGTCAAAGCATGCATGTCCTGAGAAAACAACTTTTTTGTCTTGCTCAACAGAGGCATGAAATCAGTTTTGAAGAACTCACAATCATGTGGAAAGTTAACTTAAGGTGTTTCCATTAGCTTTCCACACAGTAGTTTGGTGTGAAATTGAAATGTATACTATTGGTAATGTCAAAGCGTTGTATGCCCTGAGAAAACAAATTTTTTGTCTTGCTCTGCAGAAGCATGAAACCAGTTTTAAACATCTCATAATCATGTGGAAAGTTAACTTAAACTGTTAACATTAGGTTTGCACCCTGTAGTTTGGTGTAAAATTGAAATGTATACTATTGGTAATGACAAAGCATTGTATGCCCTGAGAAAACAACTTTTTTGTCTTGCTCAACAGAAGCATGAAACAGGTGTTAAACAACTCAGAATCATGTGGGAAGTTGATTTAAGGTGTTTGCATTAGGTTTGCACACAGTAGTTTGGTGTAAAATTGAAATGTATACTCTCGGAAATGTCAAAGCATTGCATGCCCTGAGAAAATAACTTTTATGTCTTGCTCAGCACAGGGTTGAAACCAGTTTTAAACAACTCAGAATCATGTGGAAAGTTAACTTACACTGTTAACATTAGGTTTGCACACAGTAGTTTGGTGTAAAATTGAAATGTATACTATTGGTAATGACAAAGCATGCATGTCCTGAGAAAACAACTTTTTTGTCTTGCTCAACAGAGGCATGAAATCAGTTTTTAAGAACTCAGAATCATGTGGAAAGTTAACTTAAGGTGTTTCCATTAGGTTTACACACAGTAGTTTGGTGTAAAATTGAAATGTATACTATTGGTAATGTCAAAGCATTGTATGCCCTGAGAAAACAACTTTGTTGTCTTGCTCAACAGAAGCATGAAACAGGTTTTAAACAACTCGTAATCATGTGAGAAGTTGATTTAAGGTGTTTGCATTAGGTTTGCACACAGTAGTTTGGTGTAAAATTGAAATATATACTCTTGGTAATGTCAAAGCATTGCATGCCCTGAGAAAATAACTTTTTTGTCTTGCTCAGCACAGGCATGAAAGCAGTTTTAAACAACTCAGAATCATGTGGAAAGTTAACTTAAACTGTTAACATTAGGTTTGCACCCAGTAGTTTGGTGTAAAATTGAAATGTATACTATTGGTAATGTCAAAGCGTTGCATGCCCTGAGAAAACAAATTTTTTGTCTTGCTCTGCAGAAGCATGAAACCAGTTTTAAACATCTCATAATCATGTGGAAAGTTAACTTAAACTGTTAACATTAGGTTTGCACCCTGTAGTTTGGTGTAAAATTGAAATGTATACTATTGGTAATGACAAAGCATTGTATACCCTGAGAAAACAACTTTTTTGTCTTGCTCAACAGAAGCATGAAACAGGTGTTAAACAACTCAGAATCATGTGGGAAGTTGATTTAAGGTGTTTGCATTAGGTTTGCACACAGTAGTTTGGTGTAAAATTGAAATGTATACTCTTGGACATGTCAAAGCATTCAATGCCCTGAGAAAATAACTTTTTTGTCTTGCTCAGCACAGGCATCAAACCAGTTTTAAACAACTCAGAATCATGTGGAAAGTTAACTTAAACTGTTAACATTAGGTTTGCACACAGTAGTTTGGTGTAAAATTGAAGTCTATACTATTGGTAATGTCAAATCATGCATGTCTTGAGAAAACAACTTTTTTGTCTTGCTCAACAGAGGCATGAAATCAGTTTTTAAGAACTCAGAATCATGTGGAAAGTTAACTTAAGGTGTTTCCATTAGGTTTCCACACAGTAGTTTGGTGTAAAATTGAAATGTATACTGTTGGTAATGTCAAGGCATTGTATGCCCTGAGAAAACAACTTTTTTGTCTTGCTCAACAGAGGCATGAAACTGGTTTTAAACAACTCAGAATCATGTGAGAAGTTGATTTAAGGTGTTTGAATTAGGTTTGCACACAGTAGTTTGGTGTAAAATTGAGATGTATACTCTTGGTAATGTCAAAGCATTGCGTGCCCTGAGAAAATAACTTTTTTGTCTTGCTCAGCACAGGCATGAAAGCAGTTTTAAACAACTCAGAATCATGTGGAAAGTTAACTTAAACTGTTAACATTAGGTTTGCACCCAGTAGTTTGGTTTAAAATTGAAATGTATACTATTGGTAATGTCAAAGCGTTGTATGCCCTGAGAAAACAACTTTTTTGTCTTGCTCTGCAGAAGCATGAAACCAGTTTTGAACATCTCATAATCATGTGGAAAGTTAACTTAAACTGTTAACATTAGGTTTGCACACAGTAGTTTGGTGTAAAATTGAAATGTATACTATTGGTAATGACAAAGCATTGTATGCCCTGAGAAAACAACTTTTTTGTCTTGCTCAACAGAAGCATGAAACAGGTGTTAAACAACTCAGACTCATGTGGGAAGTTGACTTAAGGTGTTTGCATTAGATTTGCACACTGTAGTTTGGTGTAAAATTGAAATGTATACTCTCGGAAATGTCAAAGCATTGCATGCCCTGAGAAAATAACTTTTTTGTCTTGCTCAGCACAGGGTTGAAACCAGTTTTAAACAACTCAGAATCATGTGGAAAGTTAACTTAAACTGTTAACATTAGGTTTGCACACAGTAGTTTGGTCTAAAATTGAAATGTATACTATTGGTAATGACAAAGCATGCATGTCCTGAGAAAACAACTTTTTTGTCTTGCTCAACAGAGGCATGAAATCAGTTTTTAAGAACTCAGAATCATGTGGAAAGTTAACTTAACGTGTTTCCATTAGGTTTACACACAGTAGTTTGGTGTAAAATTGAAATGTATACTATTGGTAATGTCAAAGCATTTTATGCCCTGAGAAAACAACTTTGTTGTCTTGCTCAACAGAAGCATGAAACAGGTTTTAAACAACTCGTAATCATGTGAGAAGTTGATTTAAGGTGTTTGCATTAGGTTTGCACACAGTAGTTTGGTGTAAAATTGAAATATATACTCTTGGTAATGTCAAAGCATTGCATGCCCTGAGAAAATAACTTTTTTGTCTTGCTCAGCACAGGCATGAAAGCAGTTTTAAACAACTCAGAATCATGTGGAAAGTTAACTTAAACTGTTAACATTAGGTTTGCACCCAGTAGTTTGGTGTAAAATTGAAATGTATACTATTGGTAATGTCAAAGCGTTGTATGCCCTGAGAAAACAAATTTTTTGTCTTGCTCTGCAGAAGCATGAAACCAGTTTTAAACATCTCATAATCATGTGGAAAGTTAACTTAAACTGTTAACATTAGGTTTGCACCCTGTAGTTTGGGGTAAAATTGAAGTGTATACTATTGGTAATGACAAAGCATTGTATGCCCTGAGAAAACAACTTTTTTGTCTTGCTCAACAGAAGCATGAAACAGGTGTTAAACAACTCAGAATCATGTGGGAAGTTGATTTAAGGTGTTTGCATTAGGTTTGCACACAGTAGTTTGGTGTAAAATTGAAATGTATACTCTTGGACATGTCAAAGCATTCAATGCCCTGAGAAAATAACTTTTTTGTCTTGCACAGCACAGGCATCAAACCAGTTTTAAACAACTCAGAATCATGTGGAAAGTTAACTTAAACTGTTAACATTAGGTTTGCACACAGTAGTTTGGTGTAAAATTGAAGTCTATACTATTGGTAATGTCAAAGCATGCATGTCCTGAGAAAACAACTTTTGTGTCTTGCTCAACAGAGGCATGAAATCAGTTTTTAAGAACTCAGAATCATGTGGAAAGTTAACTTAAGGTGTTTCCATTAGGTTTCCACACAGTAGTTTGGTGTAAAATTGAAATGTATACTATTGGTAATGTCAAGGCATTGTATGCCCTGAGAAAACAACTTTTTTGTCTTGCTCAACAGAGGCATGAAACAGGTTTTAAACAACTCAGAATCATGTGAGAAGTTGATTTAAGGTGTTTTAATTAGGTTTGCACACAGTAGTTTGGTGTAAAATTGAGATGTATACTCTTGGTAATGTCAAAGCATTGCGTGCCCTGAGAAAATAACTTTTTGTCTAGCTCATCACAGGCATGAAACCAGTTTTTGAACAATTCAGAATCATGTGGAAAGTTGATTTAAGGTGTCCCCATTAGGTTTCCACACAGCAGTTTGGTGTAAGATTGAAATGTATACGCTTGGTAATGTCAAAGCGTTGTATGCCCTGAGAAAACAACTTTTTTGTCTTGCTCTGCAGAAGCATGAAACCAGTTTTAAACATCTCATAATCATGTGGAAAGTTAACTTAAACTGTTAACATTAGGTTTGCACACAGTAGTTTGGTGTAAAATTGAAGTGTATACTATTGGTAATGTCAAAGCATGCATGTCCTGAGAAAACAACTTTTTTGTCTTGCTCAACAGAGGCATGAAATCAGTTTTTAAGAACTCAGAATCATGTGGATAGTTAACTTAAGGTGTTTCCATTAGGTTTCCACACATTAGTTTGGTGTAACATTGAAATGTATACTATTGGTAATGTCAAAGCATTGCTTGCCCTGAGAAAACAACTTTTTTGTCTTGCTCAACAGAAGCATGAAACAGGTTTTAAACAACTCAGAATCATTTGGGAAGTAGATTTAAGGTGTTTGCATTAGGTTAACACACAGTAGTTTGGTGTAAAATTTAAATGTATACTATTGGAAATTTCATAGCATAAAATGCCCTGAGAAAATAACTTTTTTGTCTTGCTCAGCAGAGGCATGAAACCAGTTTTAAACAACTCAGAATCATGTGGAAAGTTAACTTAAACTGTTAACATTAGGTTTGCACCCAGTAGTTTGGTGTAAAATTGAAATGTATACTCTTGGTAATGTCAAAGCGTTGTATGCCCTGAGTAAACAACTTTTTTGCCTTGCTCTGCAGAAGCATGACACCAGTTTTAAACATCTCATAATCATGTGGAATGTTAACTTAAACTGTTAACATTAGGTTTGCACACAGTAGTTTGGTGTAACATTGAAGTGTATACTACTGGTAATGTCAAAGCATGCATGTCCTGAGAAAACAACTTTTTTGTCTTGCTCAACAGAGGCATGAAATCAGTTTTTAAGAACTCAGAATCATGTGGAAAGTTAACTTAAACTGTTAACATTAGGTTTGCACACAGTAGTTTGGTGTAAAATTGAAGTGTATACTATTGGTAATGTCAAAGCATGCATGTCCTGAGAAAACAACTTTTTTGTCTTGCTCAACAGAGGCATGAAATCAGTTTTTAAGAACTCAGAATCATGTGGAAAGTTAACTTAAACTGTTAACATTAGGTTTGCACACAGTAGTTTGGTGTAAAATTGAAGTGTATACTATTGGTAATGTCAAAGCATGCATGTCCTGAGAAAACAACTTTTTTGTCTTGCTCAACAGAAGCATGAAACAGGTTTTAAACAACTCAGAATCATGTGAGAAGTTGATTTAAGGTGTTTGCATTAGGTTTGCACACAGTAGTTTGGTGTAAAATTGAAATGTATACACTTGGTAATGTCAAAGCATTGCATGCCCTGAGAAAACAACTTTTTTGTCTTGCTCTGCAGAAGCATGAAACCAGTTTTAAACATCTCACAATCATGTGGAAAGTTAACTTAAACTGTTAACATTAGGTTTGCACACAGTAGTTTGGTGTAAAATTGAAATGTATACTCTTGGTAATGTCAAAGCGTTGTATGCCCTGAGAAAACAACTTTTTTGTCTTGCTCTGCAGAAGCATGAAACCAGTTTTAAACATCTCATAATCATGTGGAAAGTTAACTTAAGGTGTTTCCATTAGGTTTCCACACAGTAGTTTGGTGTAAAATTGAAATGTATACTATTGTTAATGTCAAAGCATTGTATGCCCTGAGAAAACAACTTTTTTGTCTTGCTCAACAGAAGCATGAAACAGGTTTTAAACAACTCAGAATCATGTGAGAAGTTGATTTAAGGTGTTTGCATTAGGTTTGCACACAGTAGTTTGGTGTAAGATTGAAATGTATACGCTTGGTAATGTCAAAGCGTTGTATGCTCTGAGAAAACAACTTTTTTGTCTTGCTCTGCAGAAGCATGAAACCAGTTTTAAACATCTCATAATCATGTGGAAAGCTAACTTAAACTGTTAACATTAGGTTTGCACACAGCAGTTTGGTGTAAAATTGAAATGTATACTCTTGGTAATGTCAAAGCATTGCATGCCCTGAGAAAATAACTTTTTTGTCTTGCTCAGCACAGGCATGAAAGCAGTTTTAAACAACTCAGAATCATGTGGAAAGTTAACTTAAACTGTTAACATTAGGTTTCAACCAGTAGTTTGGTGTAAAATTGAAATGTATACTATTGGTAATGTCAAAGCGTTGTATGCCCTGAGAAAACAACTTTTTTGTCTTGCTCTGCAGACGCATGAAACCAGTTTTGAACATCTCATAATCATGTGGAAAGTTAACTTAAACTGTTAACATTAGGTTTGCACTCAGTAGTTTGGTGTAAAATTGAAATGTATACTATTGGTAATGACAAAGCATTGTATGTCCTGAGAAAACAACTTTTTTGTCTTGCTCAACAGAAGCATGAAACAGGTGTTAAACAACTCAGAATCATGTGCGAAGTTGATTTAAGGTGTTTGCATTAGGTTTGCACACAGTAGTTTGGTGTAAAATTGAAATGTATACACTTGGTAATGTCAAAGCATTGCATGCCCTGAGAAAACAACTTTTTTGTCTTGCTCTGCAGAAGCATGAAACCAGTTTTAAACATCTCACAATCATGTGGAAAGTTAACTTAAACTGTTAACATTAGGTTTGCACACAGTAGTTTGGTGTAAAATTGAAATGTATACTCTTGGTAATGTCAAAGCGTTGTATGCCCTGAGAAAACAACTTTTTTGTCTTGCTCTGCAGAAGCATGAAACCAGTTTTAAACATCTCATAATCATGTGGAAAGTTAACTTAAGGTGTTTCCATTAGGTTTCCACACAGTAGTTTGGTGTAAAATTGAAATGTATACTATTGTTAATGTCAAAGCATTGTATGCCCTGAGAAAACAACTTTTTTGTCTTGCTCAACAGAAGCATGAAACAGGTTTTAAACAACTCAGAATCATGTGAGAAGTTGATTTAAGGTGTTTGCATTAGGTTTGCACACAGTAGTTTGGTGTAAGATTGAAATGTATACGCTTGGTAATGTCAAAGCGTTGTATGCTCTGAGAAAACAACTTTTTTGTCTTGCTCTGCAGAAGCATGAAACCAGTTTTAAACATCTCATAATCATGTGGAAAGCTAACTTAAACTGTTAACATTAGGTTTGCACACAGCAGTTTGGTGTAAAATTGAAATGTATACTCTTGGTAATGTCAAAGCATTGCATGCCCTGAGAAAATAACTTTTTTGTCTTGCTCAGCACAGGCATGAAAGCAGTTTTAAACAACTCAGAATCATGTGGAAAGTTAACTTAAACTGTTAACATTAGGTTTCAACCAGTAGTTTGGTGTAAAATTGAAATGTATACTATTGGTAATGTCAAAGCGTTGTATGCCCTGAGAAAACAACTTTTTTGTCTTGCTCTGCAGACGCATGAAACCAGTTTTGAACATCTCATAATCATGTGGAAAGTTAACTTAAACTGTTAACATTAGGTTTGCACTCAGTAGTTTGGTGTAAAATTGAAATGTATACTATTGGTAATGACAAAGCATTGTATGTCCTGAGAAAACAACTTTTTTGTCTTGCTCAACAGAAGCATGAAACAGGTGTTAAACAACTCAGAATCATGTGCGAAGTTGATTTAAGGTGTTTGCATTAGGTTTGCACACAGTAGTTTGGTGTAAAATTGAAATGAAAACTCTCGGAAATGTCAAAGCATTGCATGCCCTGAGAAAATAACTTTTTTGTCTTGCTCAGCACAGGGTTGAAACCAGTTGGGTTTTAAACAACGCAGAATCATGTGGAAAGTTAACTTAAACTGTTAACATTAGGTTTGCACACAGTATTTTGGTTTAAAATTGAAGTCTATAATATTGGTAATGTCAAAGCATGGATGCCCTGAGAAAACAACTTTTTTGTCTTGCTCAACAGAGGCATGAAATCAGTTTTTAAGAACTCAGAATCATGTGGAAAGTTAACTTAAGGTGTTTCCATTAGGTTTCCACACAGTAGTTTGGTGTAAATTTGAAATGTATACTATTGGTAATGTCAAAGCATTGTATGCCCTGAGAAAACAACTTTTTTGTCTTGCTCAACAGAAGCATGAAACAGGTTTTAAACAACTCAGAATCATGTGAGAAGTTGATTTAAGGTGTTTGCATTAGGTTTGCACACAGTAGTTTGGTGTAAAATTGAAATGTATACTCTTGGTAATGTCAAAGCATTGCATGCCCTGAGAAAATAACTTTTCTGTCCAGCTCAGCACAGGCATGAAACCAGTTTTAAACAACTCAGAATCATGTGGAAAGTTGATTTAAGGTGTTTCCATTAGGTTTCCACACAGTAGTTTGGTGTAAGATTGAAATGTATACGCTTGGTAATGTCAAAGCGTTGTGTGCCCTGAGAAAACAACTTTTTTGTCTTGCTCTGCAGAAGCATGAAACCAGTTTTAAACATCTCATAATCATGTGGAAAGTTAACTTAAAATGTTAACATTAGGTTTGAACACAGTAGTTTGGTGTAAAATTGAAGTGTATACTATTCGTAATGTCAAAGCATGCATGTCCTGAGAAAATAACTTTTTTGTCTTGCTCAGCAGAGGCATGAAACCAGTTTTAAACAACTCAGAATCATGTGGAAAGTTAACTTAAGGTGTTTCCATTAGGTTTCCACACATTAGTTTGGTGTAACATTGAAATGTATACTATTGGTAATGTCAAAGCATTGCTTGCCCTGAGAAAACAACTTTTTTGTCTTGCTCAACAGAAGCATGAAACAGGTTTTAAACAACTCAGAATCATTTGGGAAGTAGATTTAAGGTGTTTGCATTAGGTTAACACACAGTAGTTTGGTGTAAAATTTAAATGTATACTATTGGAAATGTCATAGCATAAAATGCCCTGAGAAAATAACTTTTTTGTCTTGCTCAGCAGAGGCATGAAACCAGTTTTAAACAACTCAGAATCATGTGGAAAGTTAACTTAAACTGTTAACATTAGGTTTGCACACAGTAGTTTGGTGTAAAATTGAAGTGTATACTACTGGTAATGTCAAAGCATGCATGTCCTGAGAAAACAACTTTTTTGTCTTGCTCAACAGAGGCATGAAATCAGTTTTTAAGAACTCAGAATCATGTGGAAAGTTAACTTAAACTGTTAACATTACGTTTGCACACAGTAGTTTGGTGTAAAATTGAAGTGTATACTATTGGTAATGTCAAAGCATGCATGTCCTGAGAAAACAACTTTTTTGTCTTGCTCAACAGAGGTATGAAATCAGTTTTTAAGAACTCAGAATCATGTGGAAAGTTAACTTAAACTGTTAACATTAGGTTTGCACACAGTAGTTTGGTGTAAAATTGCAGTGTATACTATTGGTAATGTCAAAGCATGCATGTCCTGAGAAAACAATATTTTTGTCTTGCTCAACAGAAGCATGAAACAGGTTTTAGACAACTCAGAATCATGTGAGACGTTGATTTAAGGTGTTTGCATTAGGTTTGCACACAGTAGTTTGGTGTAAAATTGAAATGTATACTCTTGGTAATGTCAAAGCATTGCATGCCCTGAGAAAACAACTTTTTTGTCTTGCTCTGCAGAAGCATGAAACCAGTTTTAAACATCTCACAATCATGTGGAAAGATAACTTAAACTGTTAACATTAGGTTTGCACACAGTAGTTTGGTGTAAAATTGAAATGTATACTCTTGGTAATGTCAAAGCGTTGTATGCCCTGAGAAAACAACTTTTTTGTCTTGCTCTGCAGAAGCATGAAACCAGTTTTAAACATCTCATAATCATGTGGAAAGTTAACTTAAGGTGTTTCCATTAGGTTTCCACACAGTAGTTTGGTGTAAAATTGAAATGTATACTACTGTTAATGTCAAAGCATTGTATGCCCTGAGAAAACAACTTTTTTGTCTTGCTCAACAGAAGCATGAAACAGGTTTTAAACAACTCAGAATCATGTGAGAAGTTGATTTAAGGTGTTTGCATTAGGTTTGCACACAGTAGTTTGGTGTAAAATTGAAATGTATACTCTTGGTAATGTCAAAGCATTGCATGCCCTGAGAAAATAACTCTTTTGTCCAGCTCAGCACAGGCATGAAACCAGTTTTAAACAACTCAGAATCATGTGGAAAGTTGATTTAAGGTGTTTCCATTAGGTTTCCACACAGTAGTTTGGTGTAAGATTGAAATGTATACGCTTGGTAATGTCAAAGCGTTGTATGCTCTGAGAAAACAACTTTTTTGTCTTGCTCTGCAGAAGCATGAAACCAGTTTTAAACATCTCATAATCATGTGGAAAGTTAACTTAAACTGTTAACATTAGGTTTGCACACAGTAGTTTGGTGTAAAATTGAAATATATACTCTTGGTAATGTCAAAGCATTGCATGCCCTGAGAAAATAACTTTTTTGTCTTGCTCAGCACAGGCATGAAAGCAGTTTTAAACAACTCAGAATCATGTGGAAAGTTAACTTAAACTGTTAACATTAGGTTTGCACCCAGTAGTTTGGTGTAAAATTGAAATGTATACTCTTGGTAATGTCAAAGCGTTGTATGCCCTGAGAAAACAACTTTTTTGTCTTGCTCTGCAGAAGCATGAAACCAGTTTTGAACATCTCATAATCATGTGGAAAGTTAACTTAAACTGTTAACATTAGGTTTGCACTCAGTAGTTTGGTGTAAAATTGAAATGTATACTATTGGTAATGACAAAGCATTGTATGTCCTGAGAAAACAACTTTTTTGTCTTGCTCAACAGAAGCATGAAACAGGTGTTAAACAACTCAGAATCATGTGGGAAGTTGATTTAAGGTGTTTGCATTAGGTTTGCACACAGTAGTTTGGTGTAAAATTGAAATGTATACTCTCGGAAATGTCAAAGCATTGCATGCCCTGAGAAAATAACTTTTTTGTCTTGCTCAGCACAGGGTTGAAACCAGTTGGGTTTTAAACAACTCAGAATCATGTGGAAAGTTAACTTAAACTGTTAACATTAGGTTTGCACACAGTATTTTGGTGTAAAATTGAAGTCTATAATATTGGTAATGTCAAAGCATGGATGCCCTGAGAAAACAACTTTTTTGTCTTGCTCAACAGAGGCATGAAATCAGTTTTTAAGAACTCAGAATCATGTGGAAAGTTAACTTAAGGTGTTTCCATTAGGTTTCCACACATTAGTTTGGTGTAACATTGAAATGTATACTATTGGTAATGTCAAAGCATTGCTTGCCCTGAGAAAACAACTTTTTTGTCTTGCTCAACAGAAGCATGAAACAGGTTTTAAACAACTCAGAATCATTTGGGAAGTAGATTTAAGGTGTTTGCATTAGGTTAACACGCAGTAGTTTGGTGTAAAATTTAAATGTATACTATTGGAAATGTCATAGCATAAAATGCCCTGCGAAAATAACTTTTTTGTCTTGCTCAGCAGAGGCATGAAACCAGTTTTAAACAACTCAGAATCATGTGGAAAGTTAACTTAAACTGTTAACATTAGGTTTGCACCCAGTAGTTTGGTGTAAAATTGAAATGTATACTCTTGGTAATGTCAAAGCGTTGTATGCCCTGAGTAAACAACTTTTTTGCCTTGCTCTGCAGAAGCATGACACCAGTTTTAAACATCTCATAATCATGTGGAAAGTTAACTTAAACTGTTAACATTAGGTTTGCACACAGTAGTTTGGTGTAAAATTGAAGTGTATACTACTGGTAATGTCAAAGCATGCATGTCCTGAGAAAACAACTTTTTTGTCTTGCTCAACAGAGGCATGAAATCAGTTTTTAAGAACTCAGAATCATGTGGAAAGTTAACTTAAACTGTTAACATTAGGTTTGCACACAGTAGTTTGGTGTAAAATTGAAGTGTATACTATTGGTAATGTCAAAGCATGCATGTCCTGAGAAAACAACTTTTTTGTCTTGCTCAACAGAAGCATGAAACAGGTTTTAAACAACTCAGAATCATGTGAGAAGTTGATTTAAGGTGTTTGCATTAGGTTTGCACACAGTAGTTTGGTGTAAAATTGAAATGTATACTCTTGGTAATGTCAAAGCATTGCATGCCCTGAGAAAATAACTCTTTTGTCCAGCTCAGCACAGGCATGAAACCAGTTTTAAACAACTCAGAATCATGTGGAAAGTTGATTTAAGGTGTTTCCATTAGGTTTCCACACAGTAGTTTGGTGTAAGATTGAAATGTATACGCTTGGTAATGTCAAAGCGTTGTATGCTCTGAGAAAACAACTTTTTTGTCTTGCTCTGCAGAAGCATGAAACCAGTTTTAAACATCTCATAATCATGTGGAAAGTTAACTTAAACTGTTAACATTAGGTTTGCACACAGTAGTTTGGTGTAAAATTGAAATATATACTCTTGGTAATGTCAAAGCATTGCATGCCCTGAGAAAATAACTTTTTTGTCTTGCTCAGCACAGGCATGAAAGCAGTTTTAAACAACTCAGAATCATGTGGAAAGTTAACTTAAACTGTTAACATTAGGTTTGCACCCAGTAGTTTGGTGTAAAATTGAAATGTATACTCTTGGTAATGTCAAAGCGTTGTATGCCCTGAGAAAACAACTTTTTTGTCTTGCTCTGCAGAAGCATGAAACCAGTTTTGAACATCTCATAATCATGTGGAAAGTTAACTTAAACTGTTAACATTAGGTTTGCACTCAGTAGTTTGGTGTAAAATTGAAATGTATACTATTGGTAATGACAAAGCATTGTATGTCCTGAGAAAACAACTTTTTTGTCTTGCTCAACAGAAGCATGAAACAGGTGTTAAACAACTCAGAATCATGTGGGAAGTTGATTTAAGGTGTTTGCATTAGGTTTGCACACAGTAGTTTGGTGTAAAATTGAAATGTATACTCTCGGAAATGTCAAAGCATTGCATGCCCTGAGAAAATAACTTTTTTGTCTTGCTCAGCACAGGGTTGAAACCAGTTGGGTTTTAAACAACTCAGAATCATGTGGAAAGTTAACTTAAACTGTTAACATTAGGTTTGCACACAGTATTTTGGTGTAAAATTGAAGTCTATAATATTGGTAATGTCAAAGCATGGATGCCCTGAGAAAACAACTTTTTTGTCTTGCTCAACAGAGGCATGAAATCAGTTTTTAAGAACTCAGAATCATGTGGAAAGTTAACTTAAGGTGTTTCCATTAGGTTTCCACACATTAGTTTGGTGTAACATTGAAATGTATACTATTGGTAATGTCAAAGCATTGCTTGCCCTGAGAAACCAACTTTTTTGTCTTGCTCAACAGAAGCATGAAACAGGTTTTAAACAACTCAGAATCATTTGGGAAGTAGATTTAAGGTGTTTGCATTAGGTTAACACGCAGTAGTTTGGTGTAAAATTTAAATGTATACTATTGGAAATGTCATAGCATAAAATGCCCTGCGAAAATAACTTTTTTGTCTTGCTCAGCAGAGGCATGAAACCAGTTTTAAACAACTCAGAATCATGTGGAAAGTTAACTTAAACTGTTAACATTAGGTTTGCACCCAGTAGTTTGGTGTAAAATTGAAATGTATACTCTTGGTAATGTCAAAGCGTTGTATGCCCTGAGTAAACAACTTTTTTGCCTTGCTCTGCAGAAGCATGACACCAGTTTTAAACATCTCATAATCATGTGGAAAGTTAACTTAAACTGTTAACATTAGGTTTGCACACAGTAGTTTGGTGTAAAATTGAAGTGTATACTACTGGTAATGTCAAAGCATGCATGTCCTGAGAAAACAACTTTTTTGTCTTGCTCAACAGAGGCATGAAATCAGTTTTTAAGAACTCAGAATCATGTGGAAAGTTAACTTAAACTGTTAACATTAGGTTTGCACACAGTAGTTTGGTGTAAAATTGAAGTGTATACTATTGGTAATGTCAAAGCATGCATGTCCTGAGAAAACAACTTTTTTGTCTTGCTCAACAGAAGCATGAAACAGGTTTTAAACAACTCAGAATCATGTGAGAAGTTGATTTAAGGTGTTTGCATTAGGTTTGCACACAGTAGTTTGGTGTAAAATTGAAATGTATACTCTTGGTAATGTCAAAGCATTGCATGCCCTGAGAAAATAACTCTTTTGTCCAGCTCAGCACAGGCATGAAACCAGTTTTAAACAACTCAGAATCATGTGGAAAGTTGATTTAAGGTGTTTCCATTAGGTTTCCACACAGTAGTTTGGTGTAAGATTGAAATGTATACGCTTGGTAATGTCAAAGCGTTGTATGCTCTGAGAAAACAACTTTTTTGTCTTGCTCTGCAGAAGCATGAAACCAGTTTTAAACATCTCATAATCATGTGGAAAGTTAACTTAAACTGTTAACATTAGGTTTGCACACAGTAGTTTGGTGTAAAATTGAAATATATACTCTTGGTAATGTCAAAGCATTGCATGCCCTGAGAAAATAACTTTTTTGTCTTGCTCAGCACAGGCATGAAAGCAGTTTTAAACAACTCAGAATCATGTGGAAAGTTAACTTAAACTGTTAACATTAGGTTTGCACCCAGTAGTTTGGTGTAAAATTGAAATGTATACTCTTGGTAATGTCAAAGCGTTGTATGCCCTGAGAAAACAACTTTTTTGTCTTGCTCTGCAGAAGCATGAAACCAGTTTTGAACATCTCATAATCATGTGGAAAGTTAACTTAAACTGTTAACATTAGGTTTGCACTCAGTAGTTTGGTGTAAAATTGAAATGTATACTATTGGTAATGACAAAGCATTGTATGTCCTGAGAAAACAACTTTTTTGTCTTGCTCAACAGAAGCATGAAACAGGTGTTAAACAACTCAGAATCATGTGGGAAGTTGATTTAAGGTGTTTGCATTAGGTTTGCACACAGTAGTTTGGTGTAAAATTGAAATGTATACTCTCGGAAATGTCAAAGCATTGCATGCCCTGAGAAAATAACTTTTTTGTCTTGCTCAGCACAGGGTTGAAACCAGTTGGGTTTTAAACAACTCAGAATCATGTGGAAAGTTAACTTAAACTGTTAACATTAGGTTTGCACACAGTATTTTGGTGTAAAATTGAAGTCTATAATATTGGTAATGTCAAAGCATGGATGCCCTGAGAAAACAACTTTTTTGTCTTGCTCAACAGAGGCATGAAATCAGTTTTTAAGAACTCAGAATCATGTGGAAAGTTAACTTAAGGTGTTTCCATTAGGTTTCCACACATTAGTTTGGTGTAACATTGAAATGTATACTATTGGTAATGTCAAAGCATTGCTTGCCCTGAGAAACCAACTTTTTTGTCTTGCTCAACAGAAGCATGAAACAGGTTTTAAACAACTCAGAATCATTTGGGAAGTAGATTTAAGGTGTTTGCATTAGGTTAACACGCAGTAGTTTGGTGTAAAATTTAAATGTATACTATTGGAAATGTCATAGCATAAAATGCCCTGCGAAAATAACTTTTTTGTCTTGCTCAGCAGAGGCATGAAACCAGTTTTAAACAACTCAGAATCATGTGGAAAGTTAACTTAAACTGTTAACATTAGGTTTGCACCCAGTAGTTTGGTGTAAAATTGAAATGTATACTCTTGGTAATGTCAAAGCGTTGTATGCCCTGAGTAAACAACTTTTTTGCCTTGCTCTGCAGAAGCATGACACCAGTTTTAAACATCTCATAATCATGTGGAAAGTTAACTTAAACTGTTAACATTAGGTTTGCACACAGTAGTTTGGTGTAAAATTGAAGTGTATACTACTGGTAATGTCAAAGCATGCATGTCCTGAGAAAACAACTTTTTTGTCTTGCTCAACAGAGGCATGAAATCAGTTTTTAAGAACTCAGAATCATGTGGAAAGTTAACTTAAACTGTTAACATTAGGTTTGCACACAGTAGTTTGGTGTAAAATTGAAGTGTATACTATTGGTAATGTCAAAGCATGCATGTCCTGAGAAAACAACTTTTTTGTCTTGCTCAACAGAAGCATGAAACAGGTTTTAAACAACTCAGAATCATGTGAGAAGTTGATTTAAGGTGTTTGCATTAGGTTTGCACACAGTAGTTTGGTGTAAAATTGAAATGTATACTCTTGGTAATGTCAAAGCATTGCATGCCCTGAGAAAATAACTCTTTTGTCCAGCTCAGCACAGGCATGAAACCAGTTTTAAACAACTCAGAATCATGTGGAAAGTTGATTTAAGGTGTTTCCATTAGGTTTCCACACAGTAGTTTGGTGTAAGATTGAAATGTATACGCTTGGTAATGTCAAAGCGTTGTATGCTCTGAGAAAACAACTTTTTTGTCTTGCTCTGCAGAAGCATGAAACCAGTTTTAAACATCTCATAATCATGTGGAAAGTTAACTTAAACTGTTAACATTAGGTTTGCACACAGTAGTTTGGTGTAAAATTGAAATATATACTCTTGGTAATGTCAAAGCATGCATGTCCTGAGAAAACAACTTTTTTGTCTTGCTCAACAGAGGCATGAAATCAGTTTTTAAGAACTCAGAATCATGTGGAAAGTTAACTTAAACTGTTAACATTAGGTTTGCACACAGTAGTTTGGTGTAAAATTGAAGTGTATACTATTGGTAATGTCAAAGCATGCATGTCCTGAGAAAACAACTTTTTTGTCTTGCTCAACAGAAGCATGAAACAGGTTTTAAACAACTCAGAATCATGTGAGAAGTTGATTTAAGGTGTTTGCATTAGGTTTGCACA
Organism: Mobula birostris; assembly: GCF_030028105.1. NCBI lineage: Eukaryota > Metazoa > Chordata > Chondrichthyes > Myliobatiformes > Myliobatidae > Mobula > Mobula birostris. The sequence goes on from NW_027275729.1 coordinate 38,479, forward strand.
CAGTAGTTTGGTGTAAAATTGAAATGTATACTCTTGGTAATGTCAAAGCATTGCATGCCCTGAGAAAATAACTCTTTTGTCCAGCTCAGCACAGGCATGAAACCAGTTTTAAACAACTCAGAATCATGTGGAAAGTTGATTTAAGGTGTTTCCATTAGGTTTCCACACAGTAGTTTGGTGTAAGATTGAAATGTATACGCTTGGTAATGTCAAAGCGTTGTATGCTCTGAGAAAACAACTTTTTTGTCTTGCTCTGCAGAAGCATGAAACCAGCTTTAAACATCTCATAATCATGTGGAAAGTTAACTTAAACTGTTAACATTAGGTTTGCACACAGTAGTTTGGTGTAAAATTGAAATATATACTCTTGGTAATGTCAAAGCATTGCATGCCCTGAGAAAATAACTTTTTTGTCTTGCTCAGCACAGGCATGAAAGCAGTTTTAAACAACTCAGAATCATGTGGAAAGTTAACTTAAACTGTTAACATTAGGTTTGCACCCAGTAGTTTGGTGTAAAATTGAAATGTATACTATTGGTAATGTCAAAGCGTTGTATGCCCTGAGAAAACAACTTTTTTGCCTTGCTCTGCAGAAGCATGAAACCAGTTTTGAACATCTCATAATCATGTGGAAAGTTAACTTAAACTGTTAACATTAGGTTTGCACTCAGTAGTTTGGTGTAAAATTGAAATGTATACTATTGGTAATGACAAAGCATTGTATGTCCTGAGAAAACAACTTTTTTGTCTTGCTCAGCAGAAGCATGAAACAGGTGTTAAACAACTCAGAATCATGTGGGAAGTTGATTTAAGGTGTTTGCATTAGGTTTGCACACAGTAGTTTGGTGTAAAATTGAAATGTATACTCTCGGAAATGTCAAAGCATTGCATGCCCTGAGAAAATAACTTTTTTGTCTTGCTCAGCACAGGGTTGAAACCAGTTGGGTTTTAAACAACTCAGAATCATGTGGAAAGTTAACTTAAACTGTTAACATTAGGTTTGCACACAGTATTTTGGTGTAAAATTGAATTCTATAATATTGGTAATGTCAAAGCATGGATGCCCTGAGAAAACAACTTTTTTGTCTTGCTCAACAGAGGCATGAAATCAGTTTTTAAGAACTCAGAATCATGTGGAAAGTTAACTTAAGGTGTTTCCATTAGGTTTCCACACAGTAGTTTGGTGTAAATTTGAAATGTATACTATTGGTAATGTCAAAGCATTGTATGCCCTGAGAAAACAACTTTTTTGTCTTGCTCAACAGAAGCATGAAACAGGTTTTAAACAACTCAGAATCATGTGAGAAGTTGATTTAAGGTGTTTGCATTAGGTTTGCACACAGTAGTTTGGTGTAAAATTGAAATGTATACTCTTGGTAATGTCAAAGCATTGCATGCCCTGAGAAAATAACTTTTCTGTCCAGCTCAGCACAGGCATGAAACCAGTTTTAAACAACTCAGAATCATGTGGAAAGTTGATTTAAGGTGTTTCCATTAGGGTTACACACAGTAGTTTGGTGTAAGATTGAAATGTATACGCTTGGTAATGTCAAAGCGTTGTGTGCCCTGAGAAAACAACTTTTTTGTCTTGCTCTGCAGAAGCATGAAACCAGTTTTAAACATCTCATAATCATGTGGAAAGTTAACTTAAACTGTTAACATTAGGTTTGCACACAGTAGTTTGGTGTAAAATTGAAGTGTATACTATTGGTAATGTCAAAGCATGCATGTCCTGAGAAAATAACTTTTTTGTCTTGCTCAGCAGAGGCATGAAACCAGTTTTAAACAACTCAGAATCATGTGGAAAGTTAACTTAAACTGTTAACATTAGGTTTGCACCCAGTAGTTTGGTGTAAAATTGAAATGTATACTCTTGGTAATGTCAAAGCGTTGTATGCCCTGAGAAAACAACTTTTTTGTCTTGCTCTGCAGAAGCATGAAACCAGTTTTAAACATCTCATAATCATGTGGAAAGAAACTTAAACTGTTAACATTAGGTTTGCACACAGTAGTTTGGTGTAAAATTAAAATGTATACTCTTGGTAATGTCAAAGCATTGCATGCCCTGAGAAAATAACTTTTTTGTCTTGCTCAGCACAGGCCTGAAACCAGTTTTAAACAACTCAGAATCATGTGGAAAGTTAACTTAAACTGTGAACATTAGGTTTGCACACAGTAGTTTGGTGTAAAATTGAAGTGTATACTATTGGTAATGACAAAGCATGCATGTCCTGAGAAAACAACTTTTTTGTCTTGCTCAACAGAGGCATGAAATCAGTTTTTAAGAACTCAGAATCATGTGGAAAGTTAACTTAAGGTGTTTCCATTAGGTTTGCACACAGTAGTTTGGTGTAAAATTGAAATGTATACTATTGGTAATGTCAAAGCATTGTATTGCCCTGAGAAAACAACTTTGTTGTCTTGCTCAACAGAAGCATGAAACAGGTTTTAAACAACTCGTAATCATGTGAGAAGTTGATTTAAGGTGTTTGCATTAGGTTTGCACATAGTAGTTTGGTGTAAAATTGAAATATATACTCTTGGTAATGTCAAAGCATTGCATGCCCTGAGAAAATAACTTTTTTGTCTTGCTCAGCACAGGTATGAAAGCAGTTTTAAACAACTCAGAATCATGTGGAAAGTTAACTTAAACTGTTAACATTAGGTTTGCACACAGTAGTTTGGTGTAAAATTGAAATGTATACTATTGGTAATGTCAAAGCGTTGTATGCCCTGAGAAAACAAATTTTTTGTCTTGCTCTGCAGAAGCATGAAACCAGTTTTAAACATCTCATAATCATGTGGAAAGTTAACTTAAACTGTTAACATTAAGTTTGCACCCTGTAGTTTGGTGTAAAATTGAAATGTATACTATTGGTAATGACAAAGCATTGTATGCCCTGAGAAAACAACTTTTTTGTCTTGCTCAACAGAAGCATGAAACAGGTGTTAAACAACTCAGAATCATGTGGGAAGTTGATTTAACGTGTTTGCATTAGGTTTGCACGCAGTAGTTTGGTGTAAAATTGAAATGTATACTCTTGGACATGTCAAAGCATTCAATGCCCTGAGAAAATAACTTTTTTGTCTTGCTCAACAGCGGCATGAAACAGGTTTTAAACAACTCAGAATCATGTGGAAAGTTAACTTAAACTGTTAACATTAGGTTTGCACACAGTAGTTTGGTGTAAAATTGAAGTGTATACTATTGGTAATGTCAAAGCATGCATGTCCTGAGAAAACAACTTTTTTGTCTTGCTCAACAGAGGCATGAAATCAGTTTTTAAGAACTCAGAATCATGTGGAAAGTTAACTTAAACTGTTAACATTAGGTTTCCACACAGTAGTTTGGTGTAAAATTGAAATGTATACTATTGGTAATGTCAAAGCATTGTATGCCCTGAGAAAACAACTTTTTTGTCTTCCTCAACAGAAGCATGAAACAGGTTTTAAACAACTCGTAATCATGTGAGAAGTTGATTTAAGGTGTTTGCATTAGGTTTGCACACAGTGGTTTGGTGTAAAATTGAAATGTATACTCTTGGTAATGTCAAAGCATTGCATGCCCTGAGAAAACAACTTTTTTGTCTTGCTCTGCAGAAGCATGAAACCAGTTGTAAACATCTCACAATGATGTGGAAAGTTAACTTAAACTGTTAACATTAGGTTTGCACACAGTAGTTTGGTGTAAAATTGAAATGTATACTCTTGGTAATGTCAAAGCGTTGTATGCCCTGAGAAAACAACTTTTTTGTCTTGCTCTGCAGAAGCATGAAACCAGTTTTAAACATCTCATAATCATGTGGAAAGTTAACTTAAACTGTTAAAATTAGGTTTGCACACAGTAGTTTGGTGTAAAATTGAAATGTATACTATTGGTAATGTCAAAGCATTGTATGCCCTGAGAAAACAACTTTTTTGTCTTCCTCAACAGAAGCATGAAACAGGTTTTAAACAACTCAGAATCATGTGAGAAGTTGATTTAAGGTGTTTGCATTAGGTTTGCACACAGTGGTTTGGTGTAAAATTGAAATGTATACTCTTGGTAATGTCAAAGCATTGCATGCCCTGAGAAAACAACTTTTTTGTCTTGCTCTGCAGAAGCTTGAAACCAGTTTTAAACATCTCACAATGATGTGGAGAGTTAACTTAAACTGTTAACATTAGGTTTGCACACAGTAGTTTGGTGTAAAATTGAAATGTATACTCTTGGTAATGTCAATGCGTTGTATGCCCTGAGAAAATAACTTTTTTGTCTTGCTCTGCAGAAGCATGAAACCAGTTTTAAACAACTCAGAATCATGTGGAAAGTTAACTTAAACTGTTAACATTAGGTTTGCACACAGTAGTTTGGTGTAAAATTGAAGTGTATACTATTGGTAATGACAAAGCATGCATGTCCTGAGAAAACAACTTTTTTGTCTTGCTCAACAGAGGCATGAAATCAGTTTTTAAGAACTCAGAATCATGTGGAAAGTTAACTTAAACTGTTAACATTAGGTTTGCACCCAGTAGTTTGGTGTAAAATTGAAATGTATACTCTTGGTAATGTCAAAGCGTTGTATGCCCTGAGTAAACAACTTTTTTGTCTTGCTCTGCAGAAGCATGAAACCAGTTTTAAACAACTCAGAATCATGTGAAAGTTAACTTAAACTGTTAACATTAGGTTTGCACACAGTAGTTTGGTGTAAAATTGAAGTGTATACTATTGGTAATGACAAAGCATTGCATGCCCTGAGAAAACAACTTTTTTGTCTTGCTCAACAGAAGCATGAAACAGGTTTTAAACAACTCAGAATCATGTGGAAAGTTAACTTAAACTGTTAACATTAGGTTTGCACACAGTAGTTTGGTGTAAAATTGAAGTCTATACTATTGGTAATGTCAAAGCATGCATGTCCTGAGAAAACAACTTTTTTGTCTTGCTCAACAGAGGCATGAAATCAGTTTTTAAGAACTCAGAATCATGTGGAAAGTTAACTTAAACTGTTAACATTAGGTTTGCACACAGTAGTTTGGTGTAAAATTGAAATATATACTATTGGTAATGTCAAAGCATTGTATGCCCTGAGAAAACAACTTTTTTGTCTTGCTCAACAGAAGCATGAAACAGGTTTTAAACAACTCAGAATCATGTGAGAAGTTGATTTAAGGTGTTTGCATTAGGTTTGCACACATTGGTTTGGTGTAAAATTGAAATGTATACTCTTGGTAATGTCAAAGCATTGCATGCCCTGAGAAAACAACTTTTTTGTCTTGCTCTGCAGAAGCATGAAACCAGTTTTAAACATCTCACAATGATGTGGAAAGTTAACTTAAACTGTTAACATTAGGTTTGCACACAGTAGTTTGGTGTAAAATTGAAATGTATACTCTTGGTAATGTCAAAGCGTTGTATGCCCTGAGAAAACAACTTTTTTGTCTTGCTCTGCAGAAGCATGAAACCAGTTTTAAACATCTCATAATCATGTGGAAAGTTAACTTAAACTGTTAAAATTAGGTTTGCACACAGTAGTTTGGTGTAAAATTGAAATGTATACTATTGGTATTGACAAAGCATTGTATGCCCTGAGAAAACACCTTTTTTGTCTTGCTCAACAGAAGCATGAAACAGGTTTTAAACAGCTCAGAATCATGTGGGAAGTTGATTTAAGGAGTTTGCATTAGGTTTGCACACAGTAGTTTGGTGTAAAAATGAAATGTATACTCTTGGTAATGTCAAAGCATTGCATGCCCTGAGAAAATAACTTTTTTGTCTTGCTCAGCACAGGCATGAAACCAGTTTTAAACAACTCAGAATCATGTGGAAAGTTAACTTAAACTGTTAACATTAGGTTTGCACGCAGTAGTTTGGTGTAAAATTGAAGTGTATACTATTGGTAATGTCAAAGCATGCATGTCCTGAGAAAACAACTTTTTTGTCTTGCTCAACAGAGGCATGAAATCAGTTTTTAAGAACTCAGAATCATGTTGAAAGTTAACTTAAGGTGTTTCCATTAGGTTTCCACACAGTAGTTTGGTGTAAAATTGAAATGTATACTATTGTTAATGTCAAAGCATTGTATGCCCTGAGAAAACAACTTTGTTGTCTTGCTCAACAGAAGCATGAAACAGGTTTTAAACAACTCGTAATCATGTGAGAAGTTGATTTAAGGTGTTTGCATTAGGTTTGCACATAGTAGTTTGGTGTAAAATTGAAATATATACTCTTGGTAATGTCAAAGCATTGCATGCCCTGAGAAAATAACTTTTTTGTCTTGCTCAGCACAGGCATGAAAGCAGTTTTAAACAACTCAGAATCATGTGGAAAGTTAACTTAAACTGTTAACATTAGGTTTGCACACAGTAGTTTGGTGTAAAATTGAAATGTATACTATTGGTAATGTCAAAGCGTTGTATGCCCTGAGAAAACAAATTTTTTGTCTTGCTCTGCAGAAGCATGAAACCAGTTTTAAACATCTCATAATCATGTGGAAAGTTAACTTAAACTGTTAACATTAAGTTTGCACCCTGTAGTTTGGTGTAAAATTGAAATGTATACTATTGGTAATGACAAAGCATTGTATGCCCTGAGAAAACAACTTTTTTGTCTTGCTCAACAGAAGCATGAAACAGGTGTTAAACAACTCAGAATCATGTGGGAAGTTGATTTAAGGTGTTTGCATTAGGTTTGCACGCAGTAGTTTGGTGTAAAATTGAAGTGTATACTATTGGTAATGACAAAGCATGCATGTCCTGAGAAAACAACTTTTTTGTCTTGCTCAACAGAGGCATGAAATCAGTTTTTAAGAACTCAGAATCATGTGGAAAGTTAACTTAAGGTGTTTCCATTAGGTTTCCACACAGTAGTTTGGTGTAAAATTGAAATGTATACTATTGTTAATGTCAAAGCATTGTATGCCCTGAGAAAACAACTTTTTTGTCTTGCTCAACAGAAGCATGAAACAGGTTTTAAACAACTCAGAATCATGTGAGAAGTTGATTTAAGGTGTTTGAATTAGGTTTGCACACAGTAGTTTGGTGTAAAATTGAAATGTATACTCTTGGTAATGTCAAAGCATTGCATGCCCTGAGAAAATAACTCTTTTGTCCAGCTCAGCACAGGCTTGAAACCAGTTTTAAACAACTCAGAATCATGTGGAAAGTTGATTTAAGTTGTTTCCATTAGGTTTCCACACAGTAGTTTGGTGTAAGATTGAAATGTATACTCTTGGTAATGTCAAAGCGTTGTATGCCCTGAGAAAACAACTTTTTTGTCTTGCTCTGCAGAGGCATGAAACCAGTTTTAAACAACTCAGAATCATCTGGAAAGTTAACCTAAACTGTTAACATTAGGTTTGCACCCAGTAGTTTGGTGTAAAATTGAAATGTATACTCTTGGTAATGTCAAAGCGTTGTATGCCCTGAGAAAACAACTTTTTTGTCTTGCTCTGCAGAAGCATGAAACCAGTTTTAAACATCTCATAATCATGTGGAAAGAAACTTAAACTGTTAACATTAGGTTTGCACACAGTAGTTTGGTGTAATATTGAAATGTATACTCTTGGTAATGTCAAAGCATTGCATGCCCTGAGAAAATAACTTTTTTGTCTTGCTCAGCACAGGCATGAAAACAGTTTTAAACAACTCAGAATCATGTGGAAAGTTAACTTAAACTGTTAACATTAGGTTTGCACACAGTAGTTTGGTGTAAAATTGAAGTGTATACTATTGGTAATGACAAAGCATGCATGTCCTGAGAAAACAACTTTTTTGTCTTGCTCAACAAAGGCATGAAATCAGTTTTTAAGAACTCAGAATCATGTGGAAAGTTAACTTAAGGTGTTTCCATTAGGTTTACACACAGTAGTTTGGTGTAAAATTGAAATGTATACTATTGGTAAAGTCAAAGCATTGTATGCCCTGAGAAAACAACTTTGTTTCTTGCTCAACAGAAGCATGAAACAGGTTTTAAACATCTCGTAATCATGTGAGAAGTTGATTTAAAGTGTTTGCATTAGGTTTGCACACAGTAGTTTGGTGTAAAATTGAAATATATACTCTTGGTAATGTCAAGGCTTTGCATGCCCTGAGAAAATAACTTTTTTGTCTTGCTCAGCACAGGCATGAAAGCAGTTTTAAACAACTCAGAATCATGTGGAAAGTTAACTTAAACTGTTAACATTAGGTTTGCACCCAGTAGTTTGGTGTAAAATTGAAATGTATACTATTGGTAATGTCAAAGCGTTGTATGCCCTGAGAAATCAACTTTTTTGTCTTGCTCTGCAGAAGCATGAAACCAGTTTTGAACACCTCATAATCATGTGGAAAGTTAACTTAAACTGTTAACATTAGGTTTGCACACAGTAGTTTGGTGTAAAATTGAAATGTATACTATAGGTAATGACAAAGCATTGTATGCCCTGAGAAAACAACTTATTTGTCTTGCTCAACAGAAGCATGAAACAGCTGTTAAACAACTCAGAATCATGTGGGAAGTTGATTTAAGGTGTTTGCATTAGGTTTGCACACAGTAGTTTGGTGTAAAATTGAAATGTATACTCTCGGAAATGTCAAAGCATTGCATGCCCTGAGAAAATAACTTTTTTGTCTTGCTCAGCACAGGGTTGAAACCAGTTTTAAACAACTCAGAATCATGTGGAAAGTTAACTTAAACTGTTAACATTAGGCTTGCACACAGTATTTTGGTGTAAAATTGAAGTCTATAATATTGGTAATGTCAAAGCATGGATGTCCTGAGAAAACAACTTTTTTGTCTTGCTCAACAGAGGCATGAAATCAGTTTTTAAGAACTCAGAATCAAGTGGAAAGTTAACTTAAGGTGTTTCCATTAGGTTTCCACACAGTAGTTTGGTGTAAATTTGAAATGTATACTATTGGTAATGTGAAAGCATTGTATGCCCTGAGAAAACAACTTTTTTGTGTTGCTCAACAGAAGCATGAAACAGGTTTTGAACAACTCAGAATCATGTCAGAAGTTGATTTAAGGTGTTTCCATTAGGTTTCCACACAGTAGTTTGGTGTAAGATTGAAATGTATACGCTTGGTAATGTTAAAGCGTTGTATGCCCTGAGAAAACAACTTTTTTGTCTTGCTCTGCAGAAGCATGAAACCAGTTTTAAACATCTCATAATCATGTGGAAAGTTAACTTAAACTGTTAACATTAGGTTTGCACACAGTAGTTTGGTGTAAAATTGAAGTGTATACTATTGGTAATGTCAAAGCATGCATGTCCTGAGAAAATAACTTTTTTGTCTTGCTCAGCAGAGGCATGAAACCAGTTTTAAACAACTCAGAATCATCTGGAAAGTTAACTTAAACTGTTAACATTAGGTTTGCACCCAGTAGTTTGGTGTAAAATTGAAATGTATACTCTTGGTAATGTCAAAGCGTTGCATGCCCTGAGAAAACAACTTTTTTGCCTTGCTCTGCAGAAGCATGAAACCAGTTTTAAACATCTCATAATCATGTGGAAAGAAACTTAAACTGTTAAAATTAGGTTTGCACACAGTAGTTTGGTGTAAAATTGAAATGTATACTCTTGGTAATGTCAAAGCGTTGCATGCTCTGAGAAAATAACTTTTTTGTCTTGCTCAGCACAGGCATGAAACCAGTTTTAAACAGCTCAGAATCATGTGGAAAGTTAACTTAAACTGTTAACATTAGGTTTGCACACAGTAGTTTGGGGTAAAATTGAAGTGTATACTATTGGTAAAGTCAAAGCATGCATGTCCTGAGAAAACAACTTTTTTGTCTTGCTCAACAGAGGCATGAATTCAGTTTTTAAGAACTCAGAGTCATGTTGAAAGTAAACTTAAGGTGTTTCCATTAGGTTTCCAGACAGTAGTTTGGTGTAAGATTGAAATGTATACGCTTGGTAATGTCAAAGCGTTGTATGCCCTGAGAAAACAACTTTTTTGTCTTGCTCTGCAGAAGCATGAAACCAGTTTTAAACATCTCATAATCATGTGGAAAGTTAACTTAAACTGTTAACATTAGGTTTGCACACAGTAGTTTGGTGTAAAATTGAAGTGTATACTATTGGTAATGTCAAAGCATGCATGTCCTGAGAAAATAACTTTTTTGTCTTGCTCAGCAGAGGCATGAAACCAGTTTTAAACAACTCAGAATCATCTGGAAAGTTAACCTAAACTGTTAACATTAGGTTTGCACCCAGTAGTTTGGTGTAAAATTGAAATGTATACTCTTGGTAATGTCAAAGCATTGCATGCCCTGAGAAAATAACTTTTTTGTCTTGCTCAGCACAGGCATGAAACCAGTTTTAAACAACTCAGAATCATGTGGAAAGTTAACTTAAACTGTTAACATTAGGTTTGCACACAGTAGTTTGGTGTAAAATTGAAGTCTATACTATTGGTAATGTCAAAGCATGCATGTCCTGAGAAAACAACTTTTTTGTCTTGCTCAACAGAGGCATGAAATCAGTTTTTAAGAACTCAGAATCATGTGGAAAGTTAACTTAAGGTGTTTCCATTAGGTTTCCACACAGTAGTTTGGTGTAAAATTGAAATGTATGCTATTGGTAATGTCAAAGCATTGTATGCCCTGAGAAAACAACTTTTTTGTCTTGCTCAACAGAGGCATGAAACATGTTTTAAACAACTCAGAATCATGTGAGAAGTTGATTTAAGGTGTTTGTATTAGGTTTGCACACAGAAGTTTGGTGTAAAATTGAGATGTATACTCTTGGTAATGTCAAAGCATTGCGTGCCCTGAGAAAATAACTTTTTTGTCTAGCTCAGCACAGGCATGAAACCAGTATTAAACAACTCAGAATCATGTGGAAAGTTGATTTAAGGTGTCTCCATTAGGTTTCCACACAGTAGTTTGGTGTAAGATTGAAATGTATACGCTTGGTAATGTCAAAGCGTTGTATGCCCTGAGAAAACAACTTTTTTGTCTTGCTCTGCAGAAGCATGAAACCAGTTTTAAACATCTCATAATCATGTGGAAAGTTAACTTAAACTGTTAACATTAGGTTTGCACACAGTAGTTTGGTGTAAAATTGAAGTCTATACTATTGGTAATGTCAAAGCATGCATGTCCTGAGAAAACAACTTTTTTGTCTTGCTCAACAGAGGCATGAAATCAGTTTTTAAGAACTCAGAATCATGTGGAAAGTTAACTTAAGGTGTTTCCATTAGGTTTCCACACAGTAGTTTGGTGTAACATTGAAATGTACACTATTGGTAATGTCAAAGCATTGCTTGCCCTGAGAAAATAACTTTTTTGTCTTGCTCAGCAGAGGCATGAAACCAGTTTTAAACAACTCAGAATCATGTGGAAAGTTAACTTAAACTGTTAACATTAGGTTTGCACCCAGTAGTTTGGTGTAAAATTGAAATGTATACTATTGGTAATGTCAAAGCGTTGTATGCCCTGAGAAAACAACTTTTTTGTCTTGCTCTGCAGAAGCATGAAACCAGTTTTAAACATCTCATAATCATGTGGAAAGTAACTTAAACTGTTAACATTAGGTTTGCACACAGTAGTTTGGTGTAAAATTGAAATGTATACTCTTGGTAATGTCAAAGCATTGCATGCCCTCAGAAAATAACTTTTTTGTCTTCCTCAGCAGAAGCATGAAACCAGTTTTGAACATCTCATAATCATGTGGAAAGTTAACTTAAACTGTTAACATTAGGTTTGCACTCAGTAGTTTGGTGTAAAATTGAAATGTATACTATTGGTAATGACAAAGCATTGTATGTCCTGAGAAAACAACTTTTTTGTCTTGCTCAACAGAAGCATGAAACAGGTGTTAAACAACTCAGAATCATGTGGGACGTTGATTTAAGGTGTTTGCATTAGGTTTGCACACAGTAGTTTGGTGTAAAATTGAAATGTATACTCTCGGAAATGTCAAAGCATTGCATGCCCTGAGAAAATAACTTTTTTGTCTTGCTCAGCACAGGGTTGAAACCAGTTGGGTTTTACACAACTCAGAATCATGTGGAAAGTTAACTTAAACTGTTAACATTAGGTTTGCACACAGTATTTTGGTGTAAAATTGAAGTCTATAATATTGGTAATGTCAAAGCATGGATGCCCTGAGAAAACAACTTTTTTGTCTTGCTCAACAGAGGCATGAAATCAGTTTTTAAGAACTCAGAATCATGTGGAAAGTTAACTTAAGGTGTTTCCATTAGGTTTCCACACATTAGTTTGGTGTAACATTGAAATGTATACTATTGGTAATGTCAAAGCATTGCTTGCCCTGAGAAAACAACTTTTTTGTCTTGCTCAACAGAAGCATGAAACAGGTTTCAAACAACTCAGAATCATTTGGGAAGTAGATTTAAGGTGTTTGCATTAGGTTAACACACAGTAGTTTGGTGTAAAATTTAAATGTATACTATTGGAAATGTCATAGCATAAAATGCCCTGAGAAAATAACTTTTTTGTCTTGCTCAGCAGAGGCATGAAACCAGTTTTAAACAACTCAGAATCATGTGGAAAGTTAACTTAAACTGTTAACATTAGGTTTGCACCCAGTAGTTTGGTGTAAAATTGAAATGTATACTCTTGGTAATGTCAAAGCGTTGTATGCCCTGAGTAAACAACTTTTTTGCCTTGCTCTGCAGAAGCATGACACCAGTTTTAAACATCTCATAATCATGTGGAAAGTTAACTTAAACTGTTAACATTAGGTTTGCACACAGTAGTTTGGTGTAAAATTGAAGTGTATACTACTGGTAATGTCAAAGCATGCATGTCCTGAGAAAACAACTTTTTTGTCTTGCTCAACAGAGGCATGAAATCAGTTTTTAAGAACTCAGAATCATGTGGAAAGTTAACTTAAACTGTTAACATTAGGTTTGCACACAGTAGTTTGGTGTAAAATTGAAGTGTATACTATTGGTAATGTCAAAGCATGCATGTCCTGAGAAAACAACTTTTTTGTCTTGCTCAACAGAAGCATGAAACAGGTTTTAAACAACTCAGAATCATGTGAGAAGTTGATTTAAGGTGTTTGCATTAGGTTTGCACACAGTAGTTTGGTGTAAAATTGAAATGTATACTCTTGGTAATGTCAAAGCATTGCATGCCCTGAGAAAATAACTCTTTTGTCCAGCTCAGCACAGGCATGAAACCAGTTTTAAACAACTCAGAATCATGTGGAAAGTTGATTTAAGGTGTTTCCATTAGGTTTCCACACAGTAGTTTGGTGTAAGATTGGAATGTATACGCTTGGTAATGTCAAAGCGTTGTATGCTCTGAGAAAACAACTTTTTTGTCTTGCTCTGCAGAAGCATGAAACCAGTTTTAAACATCTCATAATCATGTGGAAAGTTAACTTAAACTGTTAACATTAGGTTTGCACACAGTAGTTTGGTGTAAAATTGAAGTGTATACTATTGGTAATGTCAAAGCATGCATGTCCTGAGAAAACAACTTTTTTGTCTTGCTCAACAGGCATGAAATCAGTTTTTAAGAACTCAGAATCATGTGGAAAGTTAACTTAAACTGTTAACATTAGGTTTGCACACAGTAGTTTGGTGTAAAATTGAAGTGTATACTATTGGTAATGTCAAAGCA
>NW_027275730.1:0-52030 GCF_030028105.1 Mobula birostris
TACACTGACCGGTGTCTCTCAGTCCCTCTCTCTCAGGGGGAGATCTGTACACTGACCGGTGTCTCTCAGTCCCTCTCTCTCAGGGGGTGATCTGTACACTGACCGGTGTCTCTCAGTCTCTCTCTCTCAGGGGAGATCTGTACACTGACCGGTGTCTCTCAGTCCCTCTCTCTCAGGGGGAGATCTGTACACTGACCGGTGTCTCTCAGTCCCTCTCTCTCAGGGGGAGATCTGTACACTGACCGGTGTCTCTCAGTCCCTCTCTCTCAGGGGGAGATCTGTACACTGACCGGTGTCTCTCAGTCCCTCTCTCTCAGGGTGAGTCCGTACACTGACCGGTGACTCTCAGTCCCCTCTCTCTCAGGGGGAGATCTGTACACTGACCGGTGTCTCTCAGTCCCTCTCTCTCAGGGGGAGATCTGTACACTGACCGATGTCTCTCAGTCCCCTCTCTCTCAGGGGGAGATCTGTACACTGACCGGTGTCTCTCGGTCCCTCTCTCTCAGGGGGAGATCTGTACACTGACCGGTGACTCTCAGTCCCTCTCTCTCAGGGGGAGATCTGTACACTGACCGGTGTCTCTCAGTCCCTCAGTCCCTCTCTCTCAGGGGGAGATCTGTACACTGACCGGTGACTCTCAGTCCCTCTCTCTCAGGGAGATCTGTACACTGACCGGTGTCTCTCAGTCCCTCTCTCTCAGGGGGAGATCTGTACACTGACCGGTGTCTCTCAGTCCCTCTCTCTCAGGGGGAGATCTGTACACTGACCGGTGTCTCTCAGTCCCTCTCTCTCTCAGGGGGAGATCTGTACACTGACCGGTGTCTCTCAGTCCCTCTCTCTCAGGGGGAGATCTGTACACTGACTGGTGTCTCTCAGTCCCTCTCTCTCAGGGGAGATCTGTACACTGACCGGTGTCTCTCAGTCCCTCTCTCTCAGGGGGAGATCTGTACACTGACCGGTGTCTCTCAGTCCCTCTCTCTCAGGGGGAGATCTGTACACGGACCGGTGTCCCTCGGTCCCTCTCTCTCAGGGTGAGTCCGTACACTGACCGGTGTCTCTCAGTCCCTCTCTCTCAGGGGGAGATCTGTACACTGACCGGTGACTCTCAGTCCCTCTCTCTCAGGGGGAGATCTGTACACTGACCGGTGTCTCTCAGTCCCTCTCTCTCAGGGGGAGATCTGTACACTGACCGGTGTCTTTCAGTCCCTCTCTCTCAGGGAGATCTGTACACTGACCGGTGTCTCTCAGTCCCTCTCTCTCAGGGGGAGATCTGTACACTGACCGGTGTCTCTCAGTCCCTCTCTCTCAGGGGGAGATCTGTACACTGACCGGTGTCTCTCAGTCCCTCTGTCTCAGGGGGAGATCTGTACACGGACCGGTGTCTCTCAGTCCCTCTCTCTCAGGGGGAGATCTGTACACTGACCGGTGTCTCTCAGTCCCTCTCTCTCAGGGGAGATCTGTACACTGACCGGTGTCTCTCAGTCCCTCTCTCTCAGGGGAGATCTGTACACTGACCGGTGTCTCTCAGTCCCTCTGTCTCAGGGGAGATCTGTACACTGACCGGTGTCTCTCAGTCCCTCTGTCTCAGGGGGAGATCTGTACACTGACCGGTGTCCCTCGGTCCCTCTCTCTCAGGGGGAGATCTGTACACTGACCGGTGTCTCTCAGTCCCTCTCTCTCAGGGGAGATCTGTGCACTGACCGGTGTCTCTCAGTCCCTCTCTCTCAGGGGGAGATCTCTACACTGACCGGTGTCTCTCAGTCCCTCTCTCTCAGGGGGTGATCTGTACACTGACCGGTGTCTCTCAGTCCCTCTCTCTCAGGGGGAGATCTCTACACTGACCGGTGTCTCTCAGTCCCTCTCTCTCAGGGGAGATCTGTACACTGACCGGTGTCTCTCAGTCCCTCTCTCTCAGGGGGTGATCTGTACAGTGACCGGTGTCTCTCAGTCCCTCTCTCTCAGGGGAGATCTGTACACTGACCGGTGTCTCTCAGTCCCTCTCTCTCAGGGGGAGATCTGTACACTGACCGGTGTCTCTCAGTCCCTCTCTCTCAGGGGAGATCTGTACACTGACCGGTGTCTCTCAGTCCCTCTCTCTCAGGGAGAGATCTGTACACTGACCGGTGTCTCTCAGTCCCTCTCTCTCAGGGGGAGATCTGTACACTGACCGGTGTCTCTCAGTCCCTCTCTCTCAGGGGGAGATCTCTACACTGACCGGTGTCTCTCAGTCCCTCTCTCTCAGGGGAGATCTGTACACTGACCGGTGTCTCTCAGTCCCTCTCTCTCAGGGGGTGATCTGTACACTGACCGGTGTCTCTCAGTCTCTCTCTCTCAGGGGAGATCTGTACACTGACCGGTGTCTCTCAGTCCCTCTCTCTCAGGGGGAGATCTGTACACTGACCGGTGTCTCTCAGTCCCTCTCTCTCAGGGGGAGATCTGTACACTGACCGGTGTCTCTCAGTCCCTCTCTCTCAGGGGGAGATCTGTACACTGACCGGTGTCTCTCAGTCCCTCTCTCTCAGGGTGAGTCCGTACACTGACCGGTGACTCTCAGTCCCCTCTCTCTCAGGGGGAGATCTGTACACTGACCGGTGTCTCTCAGTCCCTCTCTCTCAGGGGGAGATCTGTACACTGACCGATGTCGCTCAGTCCCCTCTCTCTCAGGGGGAGATCTGTACACTGACCGGTGTCTCTCGGTCCCTCTCTCTCAGGGGGAGATCTGTACACTGACCGGTGACTCTCAGTCCCTCTCTCTCAGGGGGAGATCTGTACACTGACCGGTGTCTCTCAGTCCCTCAGTCCCTCTCTCTCAGGGGGAGATCTGTACACTGACCGGTGACTCTCAGTCCCTCTCTCTCAGGGAGATCTGTACACTGACCGGTGTCTCTCAGTCCCTCTCTCTCAGGGGGAGATCTGTACACTGACCGGTGTCTCTCAGTCCCTCTCTCTCAGGGGGAGATCTGTACACTGACCGGTGTCTCTCAGTCCCTCTCTCTCTCAGGGGGAGATCTGTACACTGACCGGTGTCTCTCAGTCCCTCTCTCTCAGGGGGAGATCTGTACACTGACTGGTGTCTCTCAGTCCCTCTCTCTCAGGGGAGATCTGTACACTGACCGGTGTCTCTCAGTCCCTCTCTCTCAGGGGGAGATCTGTACACTGACCGGTGTCTCTCAGTCCCTCTCTCTCAGGGGGAGATCTGTACACGGACCGGTGTCCCTCGGTCCCTCTCTCTCAGGGTGAGTCCGTACACTGACCGGTGTCTCTCAGTCCCTCTCTCTCAGGGGGAGATCTGTACACTGACCGGTGACTCTCAGTCCCTCTCTCTCAGGGGAGATCTGTACACTGACCGGTGTCTCTCAGTCCCTCTCTCTCAGGGGGAGATCTGTACACTGACCGGTGTCTCTCAGTCCCTCTCTCTCAGGGAGATCTGTACACTGACCGGTGTCTCTCAGTCCCTCTCTCTCAGGGGGAGATCTGTACACTGACCGGTGTCTCTCAGTCCCTCTCTCTCAGGGGGAGATCTGTACACTGACCGGTGTCTCTCAGTCCCTCTGTCTCAGGGGGAGATCTGTACACGGACCGGTGTCTCTCAGTCCCTCTCTCTCAGGGGGAGATCTGTACACTGACCGGTGTCTCTCAGTCCCTCTCTCTCAGGGGGAGATCTGTACACTGACCGGTGTCTCTCAGTCCCTCTCTCTCAGGGAGATCTGTACACTGACCGGTGTCTCTCAGTCCCTCTGTCTCAGGGGGAGATCTGTACACTGACCGGTGTCTCTCAGTCCCTCTGTCTCAGGGGGAGATCTGTACACTGACCGGTGTCCCTCGGTCCCTCTCTCTCAGGGGGAGATCTGTACACTGACCGGTGTCTCTCAGTCCCTCTCTCTCAGGGGAGATCTGTGCACTGACCGGTGTCTCTCAGTCCCTCTCTCTCAGGGGGAGATCTGTACACTGACCGGTGTCTCTCGGTCCCTCTCTCTCAGGGGGAGATCTGTACACTGACCGCTGTCTCTCAGTCCCTCTCTCTCAGGGGGAGATCTGTACACTGACCGGTGTCTCTCGGTCCCTCTCTCTCAGGGGGAGATCTGTACACTGACCGGTGTCTCTCAGTCCCTCTGTCTCAGGGGGAGATCTGTACACTGACCGGTGTCTCTCAGTCCCTCTCTCTCAGGGGGAGATCTGTACACTGACCGGTGTCTCTCAGTCCCTCTCTCTCAGGGGGAGATCTGTACACGGACCGGTGTCCCTCGGTCCCTCTCTCTCAGGGTGAGTCCGTACACTGACCGGTGTCTCAGACCCTCTCTCTCAGGGGGAGATCTGTACACTGACCGGTGACTCTCAGTCCCCTCTCTCTCAGGGGGAGATCTGTACACTGACCGGTGTCTCTCAGTCCCTCTCTCTCAGGGGGAGATCTGTACACTGACCGGTGTCTCTCAGTCCCCTCTCTCTCAGGGGGAGATCTGTACACTGACCGGTGTCTCTCGGTCCCTCTCTCTCAGGGGGAGATCTGTACACTGACCGGTGACTCTCAGTCCCTCTCTCTCAGGGGGAGATCTGTACACTGACCGGTGTCTCTCAGTCCCTCAGTCCCTCTCTCTCAGGGGGAGATCTGTACACTGACCGGTGTCTCTCAGTCCCTCTCTCTCAGGGAGATCTGTACACTGACCGGTGCCTCTCAGTCCCTCTCTCTCAGGGGGAGATCTGTACACTGACCGGTGTCTCTCAGTCCCTCTCTCTCAGGGGGAGATCTGTACACTGACCGGTGTCTCTCAGTCCCTCTCTCTCAGGGGAGATCTGTACACTGACCAGTGTCTCTCGGTCCCTCTCTCTCAGGGGGAGATCTGTACACGGACCGGTGTCTCTCAGTCCCGCTCTCTCAGGGGGAGATCTGTACACTGACCGGTGTCTCTCAGTCCCTCTCTCTCAGGGGAGATCTGTACACGGACCGGTGTCCCTCGGTCCCTCTCTCTCAGGGTGAGTCCGTACACTGACCGGTGTCTCTCAGTCCCTCTCTCTCAGGGGGAGATCTGTACACTGACCGGTGACTCTCAGTCCCTCTCTCTCAGGGGGAGATCTGTACACTGACCGGTGTCTCTCAGTCCCTCAGTCCCTCTCTCTCAGGGGGAGATCTGTACACTGACCGGTGTCTCTCAGTCCCTCTCTCTCAGGGAGATCTGTACACTGACCGGTGTCTCTCAGTCCCTCTCTCTCAGGGAGATCTGTACACTGACCGCTGTCTCTCAGTCCCTCTCTCTCAGGGGGAGATCTGTACACTGACCGGTGTCTCTCAGTCCCTCTCTCTCAGGGGGAGATCTGTACACTGACCGCTGTCTCTCAGGGGAGATCTGTACACTCATAATTGGCTCTCTGTGACACTTGTTGACCCTGCTGGACCCTGATGTTAGTGGCCGGGAGAGTGGAACTGCTCTCTTTGCAGAGTATTTTCCACTTTAAAAACTCCCCCTCCCAGATATCTCTCTGTCGTCGGACTCCCAGAGCACCACAGTCCCTCAGCTGCCCATCCCGTCCTTGGAGGCCGAGAACTCTCCCCGGGGGCTGGAAAAACGGGCTGAAAGATGCCCGATGGAATTCAATGCGGATTAGCGCGAGCTGTTGCATTTCGCTCAGACCAAGCTGGGCAGGACTTAACGGGAGGGCACTGAGGAGTGCGGTGGGACAGAGCCATCTGGGGGTGCAGGTCCATAATTCATTGGAAGCAGCGTCACAGGTGACGAGGGTCGTAAAGAAAGTGACCGGCAGATGAAAAGTCGCGGAAGAACTCGGCAGGCCGGGCAGCATCTGTGGAAGGGAGTCCGGTCGGTGATTCTGGCCGAGAGCATTCATCAGGGCTGGAAGTTGAATCCTCCCCATTCCATTTTGACCGTGATATACTTTTGAAAATCTACAGCCCATTACAGGCCCTTCGGCCCTCAATGTTGTGTCGACCCTGTCACCTACTCTCGAAACTGCCTAGAATTTCTTACCGCATAGCCCTCTAATTTTCTACACTCCATGTACCTGTCTGAGAGTCTCTACAAAGACCCTATCATATCCACCTCCAGACCGTTGCTGGCAGCCCATTCCACGCCCTCACGACTCTCTGCGTGAAAAACCTACCCCTGACATCTCCTCTGTACCTACCCCCCAGCACCTTAAACCCATGTCCTCTCGTGTTAGCCATTTCAGCCCTGGGAAAAAGCCTCTGACTATCCACACAATCAATGCCTCTCATCATCTTACATACCTCTATCAGGTCACCTCTCATCCTCTGCCTCTCCAAGGAGAAAAGGGCAAGTTCACTCAACCTATTCTCATAAGACATGCTCCCCAATCCAGGGAACATCCTTGTAAATCTCCTCTGCACCCTTTCTATAGTTTCCACGTCCTTCCCGTAGTGAGGCGACCAGAAAGGTCGGAAAGGTTTAGAGGGAGACGGGCTGAAGGCAGGCAGATGCGACTGGTTTGGACGGGAATCTGGGCCAGTATGTTCTCGATGGGCCGAGTGTTTCCCCACTCTCTTGTCTCGGTGAGTTTCTAACTGCCTCTCCCCTCTCCCTCACCCTCCCCTAAACCTCGCATCTCTCTCTCTCTCCCTTCCTCCCCTCCCTCACTCGCTACCACTCTCCCCTTCCCCTCGGGTTCGGAGAGGCAGAGCGTGGCCGACAAGGGGACCGGGTGTGGGGGGAGAAGGAGGGGGAATCGTCCCGCGGCGGGACAGGAGGAAGGGGGTGGGGCTGAATCGCCCCCGGGTCAGGGTAGCTGAGGGAGGGGGAATCGACCCACAGCGGGATGGGGGTCGGGGGGAAAGGTCCCGTGGTGGGATAGGAGCGGTGGGGGGGGGAGAGTGAGAGGAAGGTCCTGCAGGAGGCTGGGAGCAGGGAGCGGGGGATCAAAATCATCTCGGATTGCGAGAGAGGGAGGTGGTGCAGCGATGAGGGAGTCTCGGAGCAGGGCACCTGGGGGGGTGGGGGAAGAGGGGCCCAAACCCTACCTGCAGAGGCATCGGTCATGATCTTCCAAGGATCACTGGGTTCTGGGAAGACTGGAAGATTGCAAAGTGCCACTCCTCTCCTCAAGGAGGGAAGAGAGGCAGAAGAAAGGAAATCATAGACCGGTCAGTCCGACCTCAGTGGTTGGGAAGATGGTTGGGGTCGATTGTTGAGGATGTGGTTTCGGGGCTACTTGGAAGCACGTGATAAAACAGGCCTGGTTTCTTCAAAGGGAAACATAGACAATAGGTGCAGGAGTAGGCCATTCGGCCCTTCGAGCCTGCACCGCCATTCAGTATGATCATGGCTGATCATCCAACTCAGAACCCTGTACCAGCCTTCCCTCCATACCCCCTGATCCCTTTAGCCACAAGGGCCATATCTAACTCCCTCTTAAATATAGCCAATGAACTGGCCTCAACTGTTTCCTGTGGCAGAGAATTCCACAGATTCACCACTCTCTGTGTGAAGAAGTTTTTCCTCATCTCGGTCCTAAAAGGCTTCCCCTCTATCCTCAAACTGTGACCCCTCGTTCTGGACTTCCCCAACATCGGGAACAATCTTCCTGCATCTCGCCTGTCCAATCCCTTTAGGATTTTATACGTTTCAATCAGATCCCCCCTCAATCTTCTAAATTCCAACGAGTATAAGCCTAGTTCATCCAGTCTTTCTTCATATGAAAGTCCTGCCATCCCAGGAATCAATCTGGTGAACCTTCTCTGTACTCCCTCTATGGCAAGGATGTCTTTCCTCAGATTAGGGGACCAAAACTGCACACAATACTCCAGGTGTGGTCTCACCAAGGCCTTGTACAACTGCAGTAGTACCTCCCTGCTCCTGTACTCGAATCCTCTCGCTATAAATGCCAGCATACCATTCGCCTTTTTCACCGCCTGCTGTACCTGCATGCCCACTTTCAATGACTGGTGTATAATGACACCCAGGTCATTAAGAGGAAATTAAGAACCTGGTAGCATGGTGCGAAGACAATAACCTATCCCTCAACGTCAGCAAGACGAAGGAATTGGTTGTTGACTTCAGAAGGAGTAGCGGACCGCACGACCCAATTTACATCGGTGGTGCAGAAGTGGAACAGGTCAAAAGCTTTAAGTTCCTCGGGGTCAATATCACAAATGACCTGACTTGGCCCAACCAAGCAGAGTCCACTGCCAAGAAGGCCCACCAGCGCCTTTACTTCCTGAGAAAACTAAAGAAATTTGGCCTGTCCCCTAAAACCCTCACTAATTTTTATAGATGCACTGTAGAAAGCATTCTTCTGGGGTGCATCACAACCTGGTATGGAAGTTGTCCCGTCCAAGACCGGAAGAAGCTGCAGAAGATCGTGAACACGGCCCGGCACATCACACAAACCAATCTTCTGTCCTTGGACTCACTTCACACCGCACGCTGTCGGAGCAGTGCTGTCAGGATAATCAAGGACACGACCCACCCAGCCAACACACTTTTCATTCCTCTTCCCTCCGGGAGAAGGCTCAGGAGCTTGAAGATTCGTACGGCCAGATTTGGGAACAGCTTCTTTCCAACTGTGATAAGACTGCTGAAGGGATCCTGACCCGGATCTGGGCCGTACCCTCCAAATATCCGGACCTGCCTCTCGGTTTTTTTACACGACCTTACTTTCCATTTTTCTATTTTCTATTTATGATCTATAATTTAAATTTTTAATATTTACTAACTTTTACTATTTTTAATATTTAATATTTGTAATCCAGGGAGCGGGAAAGCGCAGAATCAAATATTGCTGCGATGATTTACGTTCTAGTACCAATTGTTTGGCGACAATAAAGTATCAAGGTCTCGTTGCGCCTCCCCTTTCCCTAATCGGCCGCCATCCAGGTAATAATCTGCTTTCCTGCTCGGGCAGGAAAGACCAGCGCGGACAAAGCGAGCAGGCTGATCAGCAGGAGGCGAAGAGTGGGAACGAAGGATTAGACATTGGCTCGATGGAAGAAGCCAGAGAGTGGTGGTAGAGAATTGCTTCTCTGAGTGGAGGTCTGTGACTAGTGGTGTGCCACAGGGATCAGTGCTGGGTCCATTGTTATTTGTCATTTATATCAATGATCTGGATGATAATGTGGTAAATTGGATCAGCAAATTTGCTGATGATACAAAGATTGGAGGTGTAGTAGACAGTGAGAAAGGTTTTCAGAGCCTGCAGAGGGACTTGGACCAGCTGGAAAAATGGGCTGAAAAATGGCAGATGGAGTTTAATACAGACAAGTGTGAGGTATTGCACGTTGGAAGGACAAACCAAGGTAGAACATACAGGGTTAATGGTAAGGCACTGAGGAGTGCAGTGGAACAGAGGGATCTGGGAATACAGATACAAAATTCCCTAAAAGTGGGGTCACAGGTAGATAGGGTCGTAAAGAGAGCTTTTGGTACATTGGCCTTTATTAATCAAAGTATTGAGTATAAGAGCTGGAATGTTATGATGAGGTTGTATACGGCATTGGTGAGGCCGAATCTGGAGTATTGTGTTCAGTTTTGGTCACCAAATTACAGGAAGGATATAAATAAGGTTGAAAGAGTGCAGAGAAGGTTTACAAGGATGTTGCCGGGACGTGAGAAACTCAGTTACAGAAAAAGGTTGAATGGGTTAGGACTTTATTCCCTGGAGCGTCGAAGAATAAGGGGAGATTTGATAGAGGTATATAAAATTATGATGGGTATAGAGAGAGTGAATGCAAGCAGGATTTTTCCACTGAGGCAAGGGGAGAAAATAAACAGAGGACATGGGTTAAGGGTGAGGGGGGAAAAGTTTAAAGGGAACATTGAGGGGGCTTCTTCACACAGAGAGTGGTGGGAGTATGGAATGAGCTGCCAGACGAGGTGGTAAATGCGGGTTCTTTTTTAACATTTAAGAATAAATTGGACAGATACATGGATGGGAGGTGTATGGAGGGATATGGTCCGTGTGCAGGTCAGTGGGACTAGGCAGAAAATGATTCGGCACAGCCAAGAAGGGCCAAAAGGCCTGTTTCTGTGCTGTAGTTCCTATGGTTTCTATGGAAGGGAGACTTTTTCTGGCCGACTGCCGGTGACCGGCAATGGGCCGCAGGGGTCTGCTTTGGGACCACTTCTCCTCACGTCGTTTGCCCACGATTCCGGGTGACGGGGCTGACGGCGAAGAGCGGAGGAGGGGCGGGCAGTTTTTGAGGAAGTGGAGAGGACGCAGACTGATAAGAACGGACCTAGAAGTGTCAGGGTCAGGAAGTACATCGTCATGCTCTCTGGTAGAAGGAGGAAAGGCTGCTTTTTTTTAAACGGAGAGAAAATTCAGATATCGGAGGTGCAAAGGGACTGGGGGGTCCTCGTGCAGCAGTCCCTGAAGGTTGACTTGCAGGTTGAGCCCGCGGTGGCGGAGTCTGGGACCAGAGGTCACAGATAGAGTGGATTTGGAGAGGATGTTTCCTGTAGTGGGGGAGTCTAGGACCAGAGGTCACAGATAGAGTGGATTTGGAGAGGATGTTTCCTGTAGTGGGGGAGTCTCGGACCAGAGGACACAGATAGAGTGGATGTGGGGAGGATGTTTCCTGTAGTGGGGGAGTCTCGGACCAGAGGACACAGATAGAGTGGACGTGGAGAGGATGTTTCCTGTAGTGGGGGAGTCAGGGACCAGAGGACACAGATAGAGGGGATGTGGAGAGGATGTTTCCTACAGAGGGGAAGTCCAGGACCAGAGGTCACAGATAGAGTGAATGTGGAGAGGATGTTTCCTGTAGTGGGGGAGTCTAGGACCAGAGGACACAGATAGAGTGGACGTGGAGAGTATTTTTCCTATAGTGGGGGAGTCTAGGACCAGAGGACACAGATAGAGTGGATGTGGAGAAGATGTTTCCTGTAGTAGGGGAGTCTCGGACCAGAAGACACAGATAGAGTGGATGTGAAGAGGATGTTTCCTGTAGTGGGGGAGTCTAGGACCAGAGGATACAGATAGAGTGGATGTGGAGAGGATGTTTCCTATGGTGGGGGAGTCTAGGACCAGAGGACACAGACAGAGTGGATGTGGAGAGGATGTTTCCTATGGTGGGGGAGTCTAGGACCAGAGGACACAGATAGAGTGGATGTGGAGAGGATGTTTCCTGTAGTGGGGGAGTCTAGGACCAGAGGACACAGATAGAGTAGATATGGAGAGGATGTTTCCTATAGTGGGGGAGTCTAGGACCAGAGGATACAGATAGAGTGGATGTGGAGAGGATGTTTCCTATAGTGGGGGAGTCTAGGATCAGAGGACACAGATAGAGTGGATGTGGAGAGGATGTTTCCTGTAGTGGGGGAGTCTAGGACCAGAGGACACAGACAGAGTGGATGTGGAGAGGATGTTTCCTGTTGTGGGGGAGTCTAGGACCAGAGGACACAGATAGAGTGGATGTGGAGAGGATGTTTCCTGTAGTGGGGGAGTCTAGGACCAGAGGACACAGATAGAGTGGATGTGGAGAGGATGTTTCCTATAGTGGGGGAGTCTAGGACCAGAGGACACAGATAGAGTGGACGGGGAGAGGATGTTTCCTGTAGTGGGGGAGTCTGGGACCAGAGGACACAGATAAGAGTGGATGTGGAGAGGATGTTTCCTGTAGTGGGGGAGTCTCGGACCAGAGGACACAGATAGAGTGGATGTGGAGAGGATGTTTCCTATGGTTGGGAGTCTCGGACCAGAGGACACAGATAGAGTGGATGTGGAGAGGATGTTTCCTGTAGTGGGGGAGTCTGGGACCAGAGGACACAGATAGAGTGGATGTGGAGAGGATGTTTCCTGTAGTGGGGGAGTCTAGGACCAGAGGACACAGATACAG
This sequence comes from Mobula birostris, assembly GCF_030028105.1. Classification (NCBI taxonomy): domain Eukaryota; kingdom Metazoa; phylum Chordata; class Chondrichthyes; order Myliobatiformes; family Myliobatidae; genus Mobula; species Mobula birostris. The sequence continues at coordinate 11,804 of NW_027275730.1, forward strand.
TGGATGTGGAGAGGATGTTTCCTATAGTGCGGGGCATCTAGGACCAGAGGACACAGATAGAGTGGATTTGGAGAGGATGTTTCCTGTAGTGGGGGAGTCTAGGACCAGAGGACACAGATAGAGTGGCTGTGGAGAGGATGTTTCCTATAGTGGGGGAGTCTCGGACCAGAGGACACAGATAGAGTGGATGTGGAGAGGATGTTTCCTGTAGTGGGGAGTCTGGGACCAGAGGACACAGATAGAGTGGATGTGGAGAGGATGTTTCCTGTAGTGGGGCAGTCTCGGACCAGAGGACACAGATAGAGTGGATGTGGAGAGGATGTTTCCTGTGGTGGGGGAGTCTAGGACCAGAGGACACAGATAGAGTGGATGTGGGGAGGATGTTTCCTGTAGTGGGGGAGTCTCGGACCAGAGGACACAGATAGAGTGGACGTGGAGAGGATGTTTCCTGTAGTGGGGGAGTCAGGGACCAGAGGACACAGATAGAGGGGATGTGGAGAGGATGTTTCCTACAGAGGGGAAGTCCAGGACCAGAGGTCACAGATAGAGTGAATGTGGAGAGGATGTTTCCTGTAGTGGGGGAGTCTAGGACCAGAGGACACAGATAGAGTGGACGTGGAGAGTATTTTTCCTATAGTGGGGGAGTCTAGGACCAGAGGACACAGATAGAGTGGATGTGGAGAAGATGTTTCCTGTAGTAGGGGAGTCTCGGACCAGAAGACACAGATAGAGTGGATGTGGAGAGGATGTTTCCTGTAGTGGGGGAGTCTAGGACCAGAGGATACAGATAGAGTGGATGTGGAGAGGATGTTTCCTATGGTGGGGGAGTCTAGGACCAGAGGACACAGACAGAGTGGATGTGGAGAGGATGTTTCCTATGGTGGGGGAGTCTAGGACCAGAGGACACAGATAGAGTGGATGTGGAGAGGATGTTTCCTGTAGTGGGGGAGTCTAGGACCAGAGGACACAGATAGAGTAGATATGGAGAGGATGTTTCCTATAGTGGGGGAGTCTAGGACCAGAGGATACAGATAGAGTGGATGTGGAGAGGATGTTTCCTATAGTGGGGGAGTCTAGGATCAGAGGACACAGATAGAGTGGATGTGGAGAGGATGTTTCCTGTAGTGGGGGAGTCTAGGACCAGAGGACACAGACAGAGTGGATGTGGAGAGGATGTTTCCTGTTGTGGGGGAGTCTAGGACCAGAGGACACAGATAGAGTGGATGTGGAGAGGATGTTTCCTGTAGTGGGGGAGTCTAGGACCAGAGGACACAGATAGAGTGGATGTGGAGAGGATGTTTCCTATAGTGGGGGAGTCTAGGACCAGAGGACACAGATAGAGTGGACGGGGAGAGGATGTTTCCTGTAGTGGGGGAGTCTGGGACCAGAGGACACAGATAAGAGTGGATGTGGAGAGGATGTTTCCTGTAGTGGGGGAGTCTCGGACCAGAGGACACAGATAGAGTGGATGTGGAGAGGATGTTTCCTGTAGTGGGGGAGTCTGGGACCAGAGGACACAGATAGAGTGGATGTGGAGAGGATGTTTCCTGTAGTGGGGGAGTCTAGGACCAGAGGACACAGATACAGTGGATGTGGAGAGGATGTTTCCTATAGTGCGGGGCATCTAGGACCAGAGGACACAGATAGAGTGGATTTGGAGAGGATGTTTCCTGTAGTGGGGGAGTCTAGGACCAGAGGACACAGATAGAGTGGCTGTGGAGAGGATGTTTCCTATAGTGGGGGAGTCTCGGACCAGAGGACACAGATAGAGTGGATGTGGAGAGGATGTTTCCTGTAGTGGGGAGTCTGGGACCAGAGGACACAGATAGAGTGGATGTGGAGAGGATGTTTCCTGTAGTGGGGCAGTCTCGGACCAGAGGACACAGATAGAGTGGATGTGGAGAGGATGTTTCCTGTGGTGGGGGAGTCTAGGACCAGAGGACACAGATAGAGTGGACGTGGAGAGGATTTTTCCTATAGTGGGGGAGTCTAGGACCAGAGGACACAGATAGAGTGGATGTGGAGAGGATGTTTCCTGTAGTGGGGGAGTCTGGGACCAGAGGACACAGATAGAGTGGATGTGGAGAGGATGTTTCCTGTAGTGGGGGAGTCTAGGACCAGAGGACACAGATACAGTGGATGTGGAGAGGATGTTTCCTATAGTGCGGGGCATCTAGGACCAGAGGACACAGATAGAGTGGATGGGGAGAGGATGTTTCCTGTTGTGAGGGAGTCTAGGACCACAGGACACAGATAGAGTGGATGTGGAGAGGATGTTTTCTGTAGTGGGGGAGTCTCGGACCAGAGGACACAGATACAGTGGATGTGGAGAGGATGTTTCCTGTAGTGGGGGCGTCTAGGACCAGAGGACACAGCTAGAGTGGATGGGGAGAGGATGTTTCCTGTTGTGGGGGAGTCTAGGACCAGAGGACACAGATAGAGTGGATGTGGAGAGGATGTTTCCTATAGTGGGGGAGTCTCGGACCAGAGGACACAGATAGAGTGGATGTGGAGAGGATGTTTCCTGTGGTAGGGGAGTCTAGGACCAGGGGACACAGATAGAGTGGATGTGGAGAGCATGTTTCCTGTAGTTGGGGAGTCTAGGACCAGAGGACACAGATAGAGTGGATGTGGAGAGGATGTTTCCTATAGTGGGAGAGTCTAGGACCACAGGACACAGATAGAGTGGATGTGGAGAGGGTGTTTCCTGTAGTGGGGGAGTCTAGGACCAGAGGACACAGATACAGTGGATGTGGAGATGATGTTTCCTGTAGTGGGGGCGTCTAGGACCAGAGGACACAGATAGAGTGGATGGGGAGAGGTTGTTTCCTGTCGTGGGGGAGTCTAGGACCAGAGGACACACATAGAGTGGATGTGGAGAGGATGTTTCCTGTGGTGGGGGAGTCTAGGACCAGAGGGCACAGATAGAGTGGATGTGGAGAGGATGTTTCCTATAGGGAGGGAGCCTAGGACCAGAGGACACAGATACAGTGGATGTGGAGAGGATGTTTCCTGCAGTGGGGGAGTCTAGGACCAGAGGACACAGACAGAGTGGATGTGGAGAGGATGTTTCCTGTAGTGGGGGAGTCTCGGACCAGAGGACACAGATACACTGGATGTGGAGAGGATGTTTCCTGTAGTGGGGGCGTCTAGGACCAGAGGACACAGATAGAGTGGATGTGGAGAGGATGTTTCCTGTAGTGGGGGAGTCAGGGACCAGAGGACACAGATAGAGTGGATGTGGAGAGGATGTTTCCTATAGTGGGGGAGTCTAGGACCAGAGGATACAGATAGAGTGGATGTGGAGAGGATGTTTCCTATAGTGGGGGAGTCTAGGATCAGAGGACACAGATAGAGTGGATGTGGAGAGGATGTTTCCTGTAGTGGGGGAGTCTAGGACCAGAGGACACAGAGTGGATGTGGAGAGGATGTTTCCTATAGTTGGGGAGTCTAGGACCAGAGGACACAGAGTGGATGTGGAGAGGATGTTTCCTATAGTGGGGGAGTCTCGGACAAGAGGACACAGATAGAGTGGATGTGGAGAGGATGTTTCCTGTAGTGGGGGAGTCTAGGACCAGAGGACACAGATAGAGTGGATGTGGAGAGGATGTTTCCTGTTGTGGGGGAGTCTAGGACCAGAGGACACAGATAGAGTGGATCTGGAGAGGATGTTTCCTGTAGTGGGGTAGTCTAGGACCAGAGGACACAGGTAGAGTGGCTGTGGAGAGGATGTTTCCTGTAGTGGGGAGTCTGGGACCAGAGGACACAGATAGAGTGGATGTGGAGAGGATGTTTCCTGTTGTGGGGGAGTCTAGGACCAGAGGACACAGATAGAGTGGATGTGGAGAGGATGTTTCCTGTAGTGGGGGAGTCTAGGACCAGAGGACACAGATAGAGTGGATGTGGAGAGGATGTTTCCTATAGTGGGGGAGTCTAGGACCAGAGGACACAGATAGAGTGGACGGGGAGAGGATGTTTCCTGTAGTGGGGGAGTCTGGGACCAGAGGACACAGATAAGAGTGGATGTGGAGAGGATGTTTCCTGTAGTGGGGGAGTCTCGGACCAGAGGACACAGATAGAGTGGATGTGGAGAGGATGTTTCCTGTAGTGGGGGAGTCTAGGACCAGAGGACACAGATAGAGTGGATTTGGAGAGGATGTTTCCTGTAGTGGGGGAGTCTGGGACCAGAGGACACAGATAGAGTGGACGTTGAGAGGATTTTTCCTATAGTGGGGGAGTCTAGGACCAGAGGACACAGATAGAGTGGATGTGGAGAGGATGTTTCCTGTAGTGGGGGAGTCTGGGACCAGAGGACACAGATAGAGTGGATGTGGAGAGGATGTTTCCTGTAGTGGGGGAGTCTAGGACCAGAGGACACAGATACAGTGGATGTGGAGAGGATGTTTCCTATAGTGCGGGGCATCTAGGACCAGAGGACACAGATAGAGTGGATTTGGAGAGGATGTTTCCTGTAGTGGGGGAGTCTAGGACCAGAGGACACAGATAGAGTGGCTGTGGAGAGGATGTTTCCTATAGTGGGGGAGTCTCGGACCAGAGGACACAGATAGAGTGGATGTGGAGAGGATGTTTCCTGTAGTGGGGAGTCTGGGACCAGAGGACACAGATAGAGTGGATGTGGAGAGGATGTTTCCTGTAGTGGGGCAGTCTCGGACCAGAGGACACAGATAGAGTGGATGTGGAGAGGATGTTTCCTGTGGTGGGGGAGTCTAGGACCAGAGGACACAGATAGAGTGGACGTGGAGAGGATTTTTCCTATAGTGGGGGAGTCTAGGACCAGAGGACACAGATAGAGTGGATGTGGAGAGGATGTTTCCTGTAGTGGGGGAGTCTGGGACCAGAGGACACAGATAGAGTGGATGTGGAGAGGATGTTTCCTGTAGTGGGGGAGTCTAGGACCAGAGGACACAGATACAGTGGATGTGGAGAGGATGTTTCCTATAGTGCGGGGCATCTAGGACCAGAGGACACAGATAGAGTGGATGGGGAGAGGATGTTTCCTGTTGTGAGGGAGTCTAGGACCACAGGACACAGATAGAGTGGATGTGGAGAGGATGTTTTCTGTAGTGGGGGAGTCTCGGACCAGAGGACACAGATACAGTGGATGTGGAGAGGATGTTTCCTGTAGTGGGGGCGTCTAGGACCAGAGGACACAGCTAGAGTGGATGGGGAGAGGATGTTTCCTGTTGTGGGGGAGTCTAGGACCAGAGGACACAGATAGAGTGGATGTGGAGAGGATGTTTCCTATAGTGGGGGAGTCTCGGACCAGAGGACACAGATAGAGTGGATGTGGAGAGGATGTTTCCTGTGGTAGGGGAGTCTAGGACCAGGGGACACAGATAGAGTGGATGTGGAGAGCATGTTTCCTGTAGTTGGGGAGTCTAGGACCAGAGGACACAGATAGAGTGGATGTGGAGAGGATGTTTCCTATAGTGGGAGAGTCTAGGACCACAGGACACAGATAGAGTGGATGTGGAGAGGGTGTTTCCTGTAGTGGGGGAGTCTAGGACCACAGGACACAGATACAGTGGATGTGGAGATGATGTTTCCTGTAGTGGGGGCGTCTAGGACCAGAGGACACAGATAGAGTGGATGGGGAGAGGTTGTTTCCTGTCGTGGGGGAGTCTAGGACCAGAGGACACACATAGAGTGGATGTGGAGAGGATGTTTCCTGTGGTGGGGGAGTCTAGGACCAGAGGGCACAGATAGAGTGGATGTGGAGAGGATGTTTCCTATAGTGAGGGAGCCTAGGACCAGAGGACACAGATACAGTGGATGTGGAGAGGATGTTTCCTGCAGTGGGGGAGTCTAGGACCAGAGGACACAGACAGAGTGGATGTGGAGAGGATGTTTCCTGTAGTGGGGGAGTCTCGGACCAGAGGACACAGATACACTGGATGTGGAGAGGATGTTTCCTGTAGTGGGGGCGTCTAGGACCAGAGGACACAGATAGAGTGGATGTGGAGAGGATGTTTCCTGTAGTGGGGGAGTCAGGGACCAGAGGACACAGATAGAGTGGATGTGGAGAGGATGTTTCCTATAGTGGGGGAGTCTAGGACCAGAGGATACAGATAGAGTGGATGTGGAGAGGATGTTTCCTATAGTGGGGGAGTCTAGGATCAGAGGACACAGATAGAGTGGATGTGGAGAGGATGTTTCCTGTAGTGGGGGAGTCTAGGACCAGAGGACACAGAGTGGATGTGGAGAGGATGTTTCCTATAGTTGGGGAGTCTAGGACCAGAGGACACAGAGTGGATGTGGAGAGGATGTTTCCTATAGTGGGGGAGTCTCGGACAAGAGGACACAGATAGAGTGGATGTGGAGAGGATGTTTCCTGTAGTGGGGGAGTCTAGGACCAGAGGACACAGATAGAGTGGATGTGGAGAGGATGTTTCCTGTTGTGGGGGAGTCTAGGACCAGAGGACACAGATAGAGTGGATCTGGAGAGGATGTTTCCTCTAGTGGGGTAGTCTAGGACCAGAGGACACAGGTAGAGTGGATGTGGAGAGGATATTTCCTGTAGTAGGGGGAGTCTAGGACCACAGGACACAGACAGAGAGGATGTGGAGAGGAGTTTCCTGTAGTGGGGGAGTCTCGGACAAGAGGACACAGATAGAGTGGATGTGGAGAGGATGTTTCCTATGGTGGGGGAGTCTAGGACCAGAGGACACAGATAGAGTGGCTGTGGAGAGGATGTTTCCTATAGTGGGGGAGTCTCGGACCAGAGGACACAAATAGAGTGGATGTGGAGAGGATGTTTCCCGTAGTGGGGAGTCTGGGACCAGAGGACACAGATAGAGTGGATGTGGAGAGGATGTTTCCTATAGTGGGGGAGTCTAGGAACAGAGGACACAGATAGAGTGGACGTGGAGAGTATTTTTCCTATAGTGGGGGAGTCTAGGACCAGAGGACACAGATAGAGTGGATGTGGAGAGGATGTTTCCTGTAGTGGGGGAGTCTGGGACCAGAGGACACAGATAGAGTGGATGTGGAGAGGATGTTTCCCGTAGTGGGGGAGTCTAGGACCAGAGGACACAGATACAGTGGATGTGGAGAGGATGTTTCCTATAGTGCGGGGCATCTAGGACCAGAGGAGCCAGATAGAGTGGATGGGGAGAGGATGTTTCCTGTTGTGGGGGAGTCTAGGACCACAGGACACAGATAGAGTGGATGTGGAGAGGATGTTTCCTATAGTGGGGGAGTCTCGGACCAGAGGACACAGATAGAGTGGATGTGGAGAGGATGTTTCCTGTGGTGGGGGAGTCTAGGACCAGAGGACACAGATAGAGTGGATGTGCAGAGGATGTTTCCTGTTGTGGCGGAGTCTAGGACCAGAGGACACAGATACAGTGGATGTGGAGAGGATGTTTCCTGTAGTGGGGGCGTCTAGGACCAGAGGACACAGATAGAGTGGATGGGGAGAGGATGTTTCCTATAGTGGGGGAGTCTAGGACCAGAGGACACAGATAGAGTGGATGTGGAGAGGATGTTTCCTGTAGTGGGGGAGACTCGGATCAGAGGACACAGATAGAGTGGATGTGGAGAGGATGTTTCCTGTAGTGGGGGAGTTTCGGAAAGAGGACACAGATAGAGTGGATTTGGAGAGGATGTTTCCTGTAGTGGGGGAGTCTAGGACAAGAGGACACAGATAGAGTGGAAGGGGAGAGGATGTTTCCGATATTGGGGGAGTCTCGGACCAGAGGACACAGATAGAGTGGATGTGGAGCGGATGTTTCCTGTAGTGGGGGAGTCTAGGACCAGAGGACACAGATAGAGTGGATGTGGAGAGGATGTTTCCTATGGTGGGGGGATCTTGGACCAGAGGACACAGATAGAGTGGAAGTGGAGAGGATGTTTTCTGTAGTGGGGGAGTCTCGGACCAGAGGACACAGATAGAGTGGATGTGGAGAGGATGTTTCCTATGGTGGGGGGATCTTGGACCAGAGGACACAGATAGAGTGGATTTGGAGAGGATGTTTCCTGTAGTAGGGGAGTCTAGGACCAGAGGACACAGATAGAGTGGATGTGGAGAGGATGTTTCCTGTTGTGAGGGAGTCTAGGACCAGAGAACACAGATAGAGTGGATGTGGAGAGGATGTTTCCTATAGTGGGGGAGTCTCGGACCAGAGGACACAGATAGAGTGGATGTGGAGAGGATTTTTCCTATAGTGAGGGAGTCTAGGACCAGAGGACACAGATAGAGTGGATGTGGAGAGGATGTTTCCTATAGTGGGGGGAGTCTAGGACCAGAGGACACAGATAGAGTGGATGTGGAGAGAATGTTTCTTATAGTGGTGGAGTTTAGGACCAGAGGACACAGATAGAGTGGATCTGGAGAGGATGTTTCCTATATTGGGAGACTCTAACACCAGAGGACACAGATGGAGTGGAGGTGGGGAGGATGTTTCCTATAGTGGGGGAGTCTCAGACCAGAGGACACAGAGTGGATGTGGAGAGGATGTTTCCTATAGTGGGGGAGTCTCGGACAAGAGGACACAGATAGAGTGGATGTGGAGAGGATGTTTCCTGTAGTGGGGGAGTCTAGGACCAGAGGACACAGATAGAGTGGATGTGGAGAGGATGTTTCCTGTTGTGGGGGAGTCTAGGACCAGAGGACACAGATAGAGTGGATCTGGAGAGGATGTTTCCTGTAGTGGGGTAGTCTAGGACCAGAGGACACAGGTAGAGTGGCTGTGGAGAGGATGTTTCCTGTAGTGGGGAGTCTGGGACCAGAGGACACAGATAGAGTGGATGTGGAGAGGATGTTTCCTGTTGTGGGGGAGTCTAGGACCAGAGGACACAGATAGAGTGGATGTGGAGAGGATGTTTCCTGTAGTGGGGGAGTCTAGGACCAGAGGACACAGATAGAGTGGATGTGGAGAGGATGTTTCCTATAGTGGGGGAGTCTAGGACCAGAGGACACAGATAGAGTGGACGGGGAGAGGATGTTTCCTGTAGTGGGGGAGTCTGGGACCAGAGGACACAGATAAGAGTGGATGTGGAGAGGATGTTTCCTGTAGTGGGGGAGTCTCGGACCAGAGGACACAGATAGAGTGGATGTGGAGAGGATGTTTCCTGTAGTGGGGGAGTCTAGGACCAGAGGACACAGATAGAGTGGATTTGGAGAGGATGTTTCCTGTAGTGGGGGAGTCTGGGACCAGAGGACACAGATAGAGTGGACGTTGAGAGGATTTTTCCTATAGTGGGGGAGTCTAGGACCAGAGGACACAGATAGAGTGGATGTGGAGAGGATGTTTCCTGTAGTGGGGGAGTCTGGGACCAGAGGACACAGATAGAGTGGATGTGGAGAGGATGTTTCCTGTAGTGGGGGAGTCTAGGACCAGAGGACACAGATACAGTGGATGTGGAGAGGATGTTTCCTATAGTGCGGGGCATCTAGGACCAGAGGACACAGATAGAGTGGATTTGGAGAGGATGTTTCCTGTAGTGGGGGAGTCTAGGACCAGAGGACACAGATAGAGTGGCTGTGGAGAGGATGTTTCCTATAGTGGGGGAGTCTCGGACCAGAGGACACAGATAGAGTGGATGTGGAGAGGATGTTTCCTGTAGTGGGGAGTCTGGGACCAGAGGACACAGATAGAGTGGATGTGGAGAGGATGTTTCCTGTAGTGGGGCAGTCTCGGACCAGAGGACACAGATAGAGTGGATGTGGAGAGGATGTTTCCTGTGGTGGGGGAGTCTAGGACCAGAGGACACAGATAGAGTGGACGTGGAGAGGATTTTTCCTATAGTGGGGGAGTCTAGGACCAGAGGACACAGATAGAGTGGATGTGGAGAGGATGTTTCCTGTAGTGGGGGAGTCTGGGACCAGAGGACACAGATAGAGTGGATGTGGAGAGGATGTTTCCTGTAGTGGGGGAGTCTAGGACCAGAGGACACAGATACAGTGGATGTGGAGAGGATGTTTCCTATAGTGCGGGGCATCTAGGACCAGAGGACACAGATAGAGTGGATGGGGAGAGGATGTTTCCTGTTGTGAGGGAGTCTAGGACCACAGGACACAGATAGAGTGGATGTGGAGAGGATGTTTTCTGTAGTGGGGGAGTCTCGGACCAGAGGACACAGATACAGTGGATGTGGAGAGGATGTTTCCTGTAGTGGGGGCGTCTAGGACCAGAGGACACAGCTAGAGTGGATGGGGAGAGGATGTTTCCTGTTGTGGGGGAGTCTAGGACCAGAGGACACAGATAGAGTGGATGTGGAGAGGATGTTTCCTGTAGTGGGGGAGTCTCGGACCAGAGGACACAGATAGAGTGGATGTGGAGAGGATGTTTCCTGTAGTGGGGGAGTCTAGGACCAGAGGACACAGATAGAGTGGATTTGGAGAGGATGTTTCCTGTAGTGGGGGAGTCTGGGACCAGAGGACACAGATAGAGTGGACGTTGAGAGGATTTTTCCTATAGTGGGGGAGTCTAGGACCAGAGGACACAGATAGAGTGGATGTGGAGAGGATGTTTCCTGTAGTGGGGGAGTCTGGGACCAGAGGACACAGATAGAGTGGATGTGGAGAGGATGTTTCCTGTAGTGGGGGAGTCTAGGACCAGAGGACACAGATACAGTGGATGTGGAGAGGATGTTTCCTATAGTGCGGGGCATCTAGGACCAGAGGACACAGATAGAGTGGATTTGGAGAGGATGTTTCCTGTAGTGGGGGAGTCTAGGACCAGAGGACACAGATAGAGTGGCTGTGGAGAGGATGTTTCCTATAGTGGGGGAGTCTCGGACCAGAGGACACAGATAGAGTGGATGTGGAGAGGATGTTTCCTGTAGTGGGGAGTCTGGGACCAGAGGACACAGATAGAGTGGATGTGGAGAGGATGTTTCCTGTAGTGGGGCAGTCTCGGACCAGAGGACACAGATAGAGTGGATGTGGAGAGGATGTTTCCTGTGGTGGGGGAGTCTAGGACCAGAGGACACAGATAGAGTGGACGTGGAGAGGATTTTTCCTATAGTGGGGGAGTCTAGGACCAGAGGACACAGATAGAGTGGATGTGGAGAGGATGTTTCCTGTAGTGGGGGAGTCTGGGACCAGAGGACACAGATAGAGTGGATGTGGAGAGGATGTTTCCTGTAGTGGGGGAGTCTAGGACCAGAGGACACAGATACAGTGGATGTGGAGAGGATGTTTCCTATAGTGCGGGGCATCTAGGACCAGAGGACACAGATAGAGTGGATTTGGAGAGGATGTTTCCTGTAGTGGGGGAGTCTAGGACCAGAGGACACAGATAGAGTGGCTGTGGAGAGGATGTTTCCTATAGTGGGGGAGTCTCGGACCAGAGGACACAGATAGAGTGGATGTGGAGAGGATGTTTCCTGTAGTGGGGAGTCTGGGACCAGAGGACACAGATAGAGTGGATGTGGAGAGGATGTTTCCTGTAGTGGGGCAGTCTCGGACCAGAGGACACAGATAGAGTGGATGTGGAGAGGATGTTTCCTGTGGTGGGGGAGTCTAGGACCAGAGGACACAGATAGAGTGGACGTGGAGAGGATTTTTCCTATAGTGGGGGAGTCTAGGACCAGAGGACACAGATAGAGTGGATGTGGAGAGGATGTTTCCTGTAGTGGGGGAGTCTGGGACCAGAGGACACAGATAGAGTGGATGTGGAGAGGATGTTTCCTGTAGTGGGGGAGTCTAGGACCAGAGGACACAGATACAGTGGATGTGGAGAGGATGTTTCCTATAGTGCGGGGCATCTAGGACCAGAGGACACAGATAGAGTGGATGGGGAGAGGATGTTTCCTGTTGTGAGGGAGTCTAGGACCACAGGACACAGATAGAGTGGATGTGGAGAGGATGTTTTCTGTAGTGGGGGAGTCTCGGACCAGAGGACACAGATACAGTGGATGTGGAGAGGATGTTTCCTGTAGTGGGGGCGTCTAGGACCAGAGGACACAGCTAGAGTGGATGGGGAGAGGATGTTTCCTGTTGTGGGGGAGTCTAGGACCAGAGGACACAGATAGAGTGGATGTGGAGAGGATGTTTCCTATAGTGGGGGAGTCTCGGACCAGAGGACACAGATAGAGTGGATGTGGAGAGGATGTTTCCTGTGGTAGGGGAGTCTAGGACCAGGGGACACAGATAGAGTGGATGTGGAGAGCATGTTTCCTGTAGTTGGGGAGTCTAGGACCAGAGGACACAGATAGAGTGGATGTGGAGAGGATGTTTCCTATAGTGGGAGAGTCTAGGACCACAGGACACAGATAGAGTGGATGTGGAGAGGGTGTTTCCTGTAGTGGGGGAGTCTAGGACCACAGGACACAGATACAGTGGATGTGGAGATGATGTTTCCTGTAGTGGGGGCGTCTAGGACCAGAGGACACAGATAGAGTGGATGGGGAGAGGTTGTTTCCTGTCGTGGGGGAGTCTAGGACCAGAGGACACACATAGAGTGGATGTGGAGAGGATGTTTCCTGTGGTGGGGGAGTCTAGGACCAGAGGGCACAGATAGAGTGGATGTGGAGAGGATGTTTCCTATAGTGAGGGAGCCTAGGACCAGAGGACACAGATACAGTGGATGTGGAGAGGATGTTTCCTGCAGTGGGGGAGTCTAGGACCAGAGGACACAGACAGAGTGGATGTGGAGAGGATGTTTCCTGTAGTGGGGGAGTCTCGGACCAGAGGACACAGATACACTGGATGTGGAGAGGATGTTTCCTGTAGTGGGGGCGTCTAGGACCAGAGGACACAGATAGAGTGGATGTGGAGAGGATGTTTCCTGTAGTGGGGGAGTCAGGGACCAGAGGACACAGATAGAGTGGATGTGGAGAGGATGTTTCCTATAGTGGGGGAGTCTAGGACCAGAGGATACAGATAGAGTGGATGTGGAGAGGATGTTTCCTATAGTGGGGGAGTCTAGGATCAGAGGACACAGATAGAGTGGATGTGGAGAGGATGTTTCCTGTAGTGGGGGAGTCTAGGACCAGAGGACACAGAGTGGATGTGGAGAGGATGTTTCCTATAGTTGGGGAGTCTAGGACCAGAGGACACAGAGTGGATGTGGAGAGGATGTTTCCTATAGTGGGGGAGTCTCGGACAAGAGGACACAGATAGAGTGGATGTGGAGAGGATGTTTCCTGTAGTGGGGGAGTCTAGGACCAGAGGACACAGATAGAGTGGATGTGGAGAGGATGTTTCCTGTTGTGGGGGAGTCTAGGACCAGAGGACACAGATAGAGTGGATCTGGAGAGGATGTTTCCTCTAGTGGGGTAGTCTAGGACCAGAGGACACAGGTAGAGTGGATGTGGAGAGGATATTTCCTGTAGTAGGGGGAGTCTAGGACCACAGGACACAGACAGAGAGGATGTGGAGAGGAGTTTCCTGTAGTGGGGGAGTCTCGGACAAGAGGACACAGATAGAGTGGATGTGGAGAGGATGTTTCCTATGGTGGGGGAGTCTAGGACCAGAGGACACAGATAGAGTGGCTGTGGAGAGGATGTTTCCTATAGTGGGGGAGTCTCGGACCAGAGGACACAAATAGAGTGGATGTGGAGAGGATGTTTCCCGTAGTGGGGAGTCTGGGACCAGAGGACACAGATAGAGTGGATGTGGAGAGGATGTTTCCTATAGTGGGGGAGTCTAGGAACAGAGGACACAGATAGAGTGGACGTGGAGAGTATTTTTCCTATAGTGGGGGAGTCTAGGACCAGAGGACACAGATAGAGTGGATGTGGAGAGGATGTTTCCTGTAGTGGGGGAGTCTGGGACCAGAGGACACAGATAGAGTGGATGTGGAGAGGATGTTTCCCGTAGTGGGGGAGTCTAGGACCAGAGGACACAGATACAGTGGATGTGGAGAGGATGTTTCCTATAGTGCGGGGCATCTAGGACCAGAGGAGCCAGATAGAGTGGATGGGGAGAGGATGTTTCCTGTTGTGGGGGAGTCTAGGACCACAGGACACAGATAGAGTGGATGTGGAGAGGATGTTTCCTATAGTGGGGGAGTCTCGGACCAGAGGACACAGATAGAGTGGATGTGGAGAGGATGTTTCCTGTGGTGGGGGAGTCTAGGACCAGAGGACACAGATAGAGTGGATGTGCAGAGGATGTTTCCTGTTGTGGCGGAGTCTAGGACCAGAGGACACAGATACAGTGGATGTGGAGAGGATGTTTCCTGTAGTGGGGGCGTCTAGGACCAGAGGACACAGATAGAGTGGATGGGGAGAGGATGTTTCCTATAGTGGGGGAGTCTAGGACCAGAGGACACAGATAGAGTGGATGTGGAGAGGATGTTTCCTGTAGTGGGGGAGACTCGGATCAGAGGACACAGATAGAGTGGATGTGGAGAGGATGTTTCCTGTAGTGGGGGAGTTTCGGAAAGAGGACACAGATAGAGTGGATTTGGAGAGGATGTTTCCTGTAGTGGGGGAGTCTAGGACAAGAGGACACAGATAGAGTGGAAGGGGAGAGGATGTTTCCGATATTGGGGGAGTCTCGGACCAGAGGACACAGATAGAGTGGATGTGGAGCGGATGTTTCCTGTAGTGGGGGAGTCTAGGACCAGAGGACACAGATAGAGTGGATGTGGAGAGGATGTTTCCTATGGTGGGGGGATCTTGGACCAGAGGACACAGATAGAGTGGAAGTGGAGAGGATGTTTTCTGTAGTGGGGGAGTCTCGGACCAGAGGACACAGATAGAGTGGATGTGGAGAGGATGTTTCCTATGGTGGGGGGATCTTGGACCAGAGGACACAGATAGAGTGGATTTGGAGAGGATGTTTCCTGTAGTAGGGGAGTCTAGGACCAGAGGACACAGATAGAGTGGATGTGGAGAGGATGTTTCCTGTTGTGAGGGAGTCTAGGACCAGAGAACACAGATAGAGTGGATGTGGAGAGGATGTTTCCTATAGTGGGGGAGTCTCGGACCAGAGGACACAGATAGAGTGGATGTGGAGAGGATTTTTCCTATAGTGAGGGAGTCTAGGACCAGAGGACACAGATAGAGTGGATGTGGAGAGGATGTTTCCTATAGTGGGGGGAGTCTAGGACCAGAGGACACAGATAGAGTGGATGTGGAGAGAATGTTTCTTATAGTGGTGGAGTTTAGGACCAGAGGACACAGATAGAGTGGATCTGGAGAGGATGTTTCCTATATTGGGAGACTCTAACACCAGAGGACACAGATGGAGTGGAGGTGGGGAGGATGTTTCCTATAGTGGGGGAGTCTCAGACCAGAGGACACAGAGTGGATGTGGAGAGGATGTTTCCTATAGTGGGGGAGTCTCGGACAAGAGGACACAGATAGAGTGGATGTGGAGAGGATGTTTCCTGTAGTGGGGGAGTCTAGGACCAGAGGACACAGATAGAGTGGATGTGGAGAGGATGTTTCCTGTTGTGGGGGAGTCTAGGACCAGAGGACACAGATAGAGTGGATCTGGAGAGGATGTTTCCTGTAGTGGGGTAGTCTAGGACCAGAGGACACAGGTAGAGTGGCTGTGGAGAGGATGTTTCCTGTAGTGGGGAGTCTGGGACCAGAGGACACAGATAGAGTGGATGTGGAGAGGATGTTTCCTGTTGTGGGGGAGTCTAGGACCAGAGGACACAGATAGAGTGGATGTGGAGAGGATGTTTCCTGTAGTGGGGGAGTCTAGGACCAGAGGACACAGATAGAGTGGATGTGGAGAGGATGTTTCCTATAGTGGGGGAGTCTAGGACCAGAGGACACAGATAGAGTGGACGGGGAGAGGATGTTTCCTGTAGTGGGGGAGTCTGGGACCAGAGGACACAGATAAGAGTGGATGTGGAGAGGATGTTTCCTGTAGTGGGGGAGTCTCGGACCAGAGGACACAGATAGAGTGGATGTGGAGAGGATGTTTCCTGTAGTGGGGGAGTCTAGGACCAGAGGACACAGATAGAGTGGATTTGGAGAGGATGTTTCCTGTAGTGGGGGAGTCTGGGACCAGAGGACACAGATAGAGTGGACGTTGAGAGGATTTTTCCTATAGTGGGGGAGTCTAGGACCAGAGGACACAGATAGAGTGGATGTGGAGAGGATGTTTCCTGTAGTGGGGGAGTCTGGGACCAGAGGACACAGATAGAGTGGATGTGGAGAGGATGTTTCCTGTAGTGGGGGAGTCTAGGACCAGAGGACACAGATACAGTGGATGTGGAGAGGATGTTTCCTATAGTGCGGGGCATCTAGGACCAGAGGACACAGATAGAGTGGATTTGGAGAGGATGTTTCCTGTAGTGGGGGAGTCTAGGACCAGAGGACACAGATAGAGTGGCTGTGGAGAGGATGTTTCCTATAGTGGGGGAGTCTCGGACCAGAGGACACAGATAGAGTGGATGTGGAGAGGATGTTTCCTGTAGTGGGGAGTCTGGGACCAGAGGACACAGATAGAGTGGATGTGGAGAGGATGTTTCCTGTAGTGGGGCAGTCTCGGACCAGAGGACACAGATAGAGTGGATGTGGAGAGGATGTTTCCTGTGGTGGGGGAGTCTAGGACCAGAGGACACAGATAGAGTGGACGTGGAGAGGATTTTTCCTATAGTGGGGGAGTCTAGGACCAGAGGACACAGATAGAGTGGATGTGGAGAGGATGTTTCCTGTAGTGGGGGAGTCTGGGACCAGAGGACACAGATAGAGTGGATGTGGAGAGGATGTTTCCTGTAGTGGGGGAGTCTAGGACCAGAGGACACAGATACAGTGGATGTGGAGAGGATGTTTCCTATAGTGCGGGGCATCTAGGACCAGAGGACACAGATAGAGTGGATGGGGAGAGGATGTTTCCTGTTGTGAGGGAGTCTAGGACCACAGGACACAGATAGAGTGGATGTGGAGAGGATGTTTTCTGTAGTGGGGGAGTCTCGGACCAGAGGACACAGATACAGTGGATGTGGAGAGGATGTTTCCTGTAGTGGGGGCGTCTAGGACCAGAGGACACAGCTAGAGTGGATGGGGAGAGGATGTTTCCTGTTGTGGGGGAGTCTAGGACCAGAGGACACAGATAGAGTGGATGTGGAGAGGATGTTTCCTATAGTGGGGGAGTCTCGGACCAGAGGACACAGATAGAGTGGATGTGGAGAGGATGTTTCCTGTGGTAGGGGAGTCTAGGACCAGGGGACACAGATAGAGTGGATGTGGAGAGCATGTTTCCTGTAGTTGGGGAGTCTAGGACCAGAGGACACAGATAGAGTGGATGTGGAGAGGATGTTTCCTATAGTGGGAGAGTCTAGGACCACAGGACACAGATAGAGTGGATGTGGAGAGGGTGTTTCCTGTAGTGGGGGAGTCTAGGACCACAGGACACAGATACAGTGGATGTGGAGATGATGTTTCCTGTAGTGGGGGCGTCTAGGACCAGAGGACACAGATAGAGTGGATGGGGAGAGGTTGTTTCCTGTCGTGGGGGAGTCTAGGACCAGAGGACACACATAGAGTGGATGTGGAGAGGATGTTTCCTGTGGTGGGGGAGTCTAGGACCAGAGGGCACAGATAGAGTGGATGTGGAGAGGATGTTTCCTATAGTGAGGGAGCCTAGGACCAGAGGACACAGATACAGTGGATGTGGAGAGGATGTTTCCTGCAGTGGGGGAGTCTAGGACCAGAGGACACAGACAGAGTGGATGTGGAGAGGATGTTTCCTGTAGTGGGGGAGTCTCGGACCAGAGGACACAGATACACTGGATGTGGAGAGGATGTTTCCTGTAGTGGGGGCGTCTAGGACCAGAGGACACAGATAGAGTGGATGTGGAGAGGATGTTTCCTGTAGTGGGGGAGTCAGGGACCAGAGGACACAGATAGAGTGGATGTGGAGAGGATGTTTCCTATAGTGGGGGAGTCTAGGACCAGAGGATACAGATAGAGTGGATGTGGAGAGGATGTTTCCTATAGTGGGGGAGTCTAGGATCAGAGGACACAGATAGAGTGGATGTGGAGAGGATGTTTCCTGTAGTGGGGGAGTCTAGGACCAGAGGACACAGAGTGGATGTGGAGAGGATGTTTCCTATAGTTGGGGAGTCTAGGACCAGAGGACACAGAGTGGATGTGGAGAGGATG
Organism: Mobula birostris; assembly: GCF_030028105.1. Classification (NCBI taxonomy): domain Eukaryota; kingdom Metazoa; phylum Chordata; class Chondrichthyes; order Myliobatiformes; family Myliobatidae; genus Mobula; species Mobula birostris. Next base: position 29,843 of record NW_027275730.1, read on the forward strand.
TTTCCTATAGTGGGGGAGTCTCGGACAAGAGGACACAGATAGAGTGGATGTGGAGAGGATGTTTCCTGTAGTGGGGGAGTCTAGGACCAGAGGACACAGATAGAGTGGATGTGGAGAGGATGTTTCCTGTTGTGGGGGAGTCTAGGACCAGAGGACACAGATAGAGTGGATCTGGAGAGGATGTTTCCTCTAGTGGGGTAGTCTAGGACCAGAGGACACAGGTAGAGTGGATGTGGAGAGGATATTTCCTGTAGTAGGGGGAGTCTAGGACCACAGGACACAGACAGAGAGGATGTGGAGAGGAGTTTCCTGTAGTGGGGGAGTCTCGGACAAGAGGACACAGATAGAGTGGATGTGGAGAGGATGTTTCCTATGGTGGGGGAGTCTAGGACCAGAGGACACAGATAGAGTGGCTGTGGAGAGGATGTTTCCTATAGTGGGGGAGTCTCGGACCAGAGGACACAAATAGAGTGGATGTGGAGAGGATGTTTCCCGTAGTGGGGAGTCTGGGACCAGAGGACACAGATAGAGTGGATGTGGAGAGGATGTTTCCTATAGTGGGGGAGTCTAGGAACAGAGGACACAGATAGAGTGGACGTGGAGAGTATTTTTCCTATAGTGGGGGAGTCTAGGACCAGAGGACACAGATAGAGTGGATGTGGAGAGGATGTTTCCTGTAGTGGGGGAGTCTGGGACCAGAGGACACAGATAGAGTGGATGTGGAGAGGATGTTTCCCGTAGTGGGGGAGTCTAGGACCAGAGGACACAGATACAGTGGATGTGGAGAGGATGTTTCCTATAGTGCGGGGCATCTAGGACCAGAGGAGCCAGATAGAGTGGATGGGGAGAGGATGTTTCCTGTTGTGGGGGAGTCTAGGACCACAGGACACAGATAGAGTGGATGTGGAGAGGATGTTTCCTATAGTGGGGGAGTCTCGGACCAGAGGACACAGATAGAGTGGATGTGGAGAGGATGTTTCCTGTGGTGGGGGAGTCTAGGACCAGAGGACACAGATAGAGTGGATGTGCAGAGGATGTTTCCTGTTGTGGCGGAGTCTAGGACCAGAGGACACAGATACAGTGGATGTGGAGAGGATGTTTCCTGTAGTGGGGGCGTCTAGGACCAGAGGACACAGATAGAGTGGATGGGGAGAGGATGTTTCCTATAGTGGGGGAGTCTAGGACCAGAGGACACAGATAGAGTGGATGTGGAGAGGATGTTTCCTGTAGTGGGGGAGACTCGGATCAGAGGACACAGATAGAGTGGATGTGGAGAGGATGTTTCCTGTAGTGGGGGAGTTTCGGAAAGAGGACACAGATAGAGTGGATTTGGAGAGGATGTTTCCTGTAGTGGGGGAGTCTAGGACAAGAGGACACAGATAGAGTGGAAGGGGAGAGGATGTTTCCGATATTGGGGGAGTCTCGGACCAGAGGACACAGATAGAGTGGATGTGGAGCGGATGTTTCCTGTAGTGGGGGAGTCTAGGACCAGAGGACACAGATAGAGTGGATGTGGAGAGGATGTTTCCTATGGTGGGGGGATCTTGGACCAGAGGACACAGATAGAGTGGAAGTGGAGAGGATGTTTTCTGTAGTGGGGGAGTCTCGGACCAGAGGACACAGATAGAGTGGATGTGGAGAGGATGTTTCCTATGGTGGGGGGATCTTGGACCAGAGGACACAGATAGAGTGGATTTGGAGAGGATGTTTCCTGTAGTAGGGGAGTCTAGGACCAGAGGACACAGATAGAGTGGATGTGGAGAGGATGTTTCCTGTTGTGAGGGAGTCTAGGACCAGAGAACACAGATAGAGTGGATGTGGAGAGGATGTTTCCTATAGTGGGGGAGTCTCGGACCAGAGGACACAGATAGAGTGGATGTGGAGAGGATTTTTCCTATAGTGAGGGAGTCTAGGACCAGAGGACACAGATAGAGTGGATGTGGAGAGGATGTTTCCTATAGTGGGGGGAGTCTAGGACCAGAGGACACAGATAGAGTGGATGTGGAGAGAATGTTTCTTATAGTGGTGGAGTTTAGGACCAGAGGACACAGATAGAGTGGATCTGGAGAGGATGTTTCCTATATTGGGAGACTCTAACACCAGAGGACACAGATGGAGTGGAGGTGGGGAGGATGTTTCCTATAGTGGGGGAGTCTCAGACCAGAGGACACAGGTAGAGTGGATCTGGAGAGGATGTTTCCTGTAGTGGGGGAGTCTAGGATCAGAGGACACAGATACAGTGGATGTGGAGAGGATGTTTCCTATAGTGCGGGGCATCTAGGACCAGAGGACACAGATAGAGTGGATGGGGAGAGGATGTTTCCTGTTGTGAGGGAGTCTAGGACCACAGGACACAGATAGAGTGGATGTGGAGAGGATGTTTTCTGTAGTGGGGGAGTCTCGGACCAGAGGACACAGATACAGTGGATGTGGAGAGGATGTTTCCTGTAGTGGGGGCGTCTAGGACCAGAGGACACAGCTAGAGTGGATGGGGAGAGGATGTTTCCTGTTGTGGGGGAGTCTAGGACCAGAGGACACAGATAGAGTGGATGTGGAGAGGATGTTTCCTATAGTGGGGGAGTCTCGGACCAGAGGACACAGATAGAGTGGATGTGGAGAGGATGTTTCCTGTGGTAGGGGAGTCTAGGACCAGGGGACACAGATAGAGTGGATGTGGAGAGCATGTTTCCTGTAGTTGGGGAGTCTAGGACCAGAGGACACAGATAGAGTGGATGTGGAGAGGATGTTTCCTATAGTGGGAGAGTCTAGGACCACAGGACACAGATAGAGTGGATGTGGAGAGGGTGTTTCCTGTAGTGGGGGAGTCTAGGACCAGAGGACACAGATACAGTGGATGTGGAGATGATGTTTCCTGTAGTGGGGGCGTCTAGGACCAGAGGACACAGATAGAGTGGATGGGGAGAGGTTGTTTCCTGTCGTGGGGGAGTCTAGGACCAGAGGACACACATAGAGTGGATGTGGAGAGGATGTTTCCTGTGGTGGGGGAGTCTAGGACCAGAGGGCACAGATAGAGTGGATGTGGAGAGGATGTTTCCTATAGGGAGGGAGCCTAGGACCAGAGGACACAGATACAGTGGATGTGGAGAGGATGTTTCCTGCAGTGGGGGAGTCTAGGACCAGAGGACACAGACAGAGTGGATGTGGAGAGGATGTTTCCTGTAGTGGGGGAGTCTCGGACCAGAGGACACAGATACACTGGATGTGGAGAGGATGTTTCCTGTAGTGGGGGCGTCTAGGACCAGAGGACACAGATAGAGTGGATGTGGAGAGGATGTTTCCTGTAGTGGGGGAGTCAGGGACCAGAGGACACAGATAGAGTGGATGTGGAGAGGATGTTTCCTATAGTGGGGGAGTCTAGGACCAGAGGATACAGATAGAGTGGATGTGGAGAGGATGTTTCCTATAGTGGGGGAGTCTAGGATCAGAGGACACAGATAGAGTGGATGTGGAGAGGATGTTTCCTGTAGTGGGGGAGTCTAGGACCAGAGGACACAGAGTGGATGTGGAGAGGATGTTTCCTATAGTTGGGGAGTCTAGGACCAGAGGACACAGAGTGGATGTGGAGAGGATGTTTCCTATAGTGGGGGAGTCTCGGACAAGAGGACACAGATAGAGTGGATGTGGAGAGGATGTTTCCTGTAGTGGGGGAGTCTAGGACCAGAGGACACAGATAGAGTGGATGTGGAGAGGATGTTTCCTGTTGTGGGGGAGTCTAGGACCAGAGGACACAGATAGAGTGGATCTGGAGAGGATGTTTCCTGTAGTGGGGTAGTCTAGGACCAGAGGACACAGGTAGAGTGGCTGTGGAGAGGATGTTTCCTGTAGTGGGGAGTCTGGGACCAGAGGACACAGATAGAGTGGATGTGGAGAGGATGTTTCCTGTTGTGGGGGAGTCTAGGACCAGAGGACACAGATAGAGTGGATGTGGAGAGGATGTTTCCTGTAGTGGGGGAGTCTAGGACCAGAGGACACAGATAGAGTGGATGTGGAGAGGATGTTTCCTATAGTGGGGGAGTCTAGGACCAGAGGACACAGATAGAGTGGACGGGGAGAGGATGTTTCCTGTAGTGGGGGAGTCTGGGACCAGAGGACACAGATAAGAGTGGATGTGGAGAGGATGTTTCCTGTAGTGGGGGAGTCTCGGACCAGAGGACACAGATAGAGTGGATGTGGAGAGGATGTTTCCTGTAGTGGGGGAGTCTAGGACCAGAGGACACAGATAGAGTGGATTTGGAGAGGATGTTTCCTGTAGTGGGGGAGTCTGGGACCAGAGGACACAGATAGAGTGGACGTTGAGAGGATTTTTCCTATAGTGGGGGAGTCTAGGACCAGAGGACACAGATAGAGTGGATGTGGAGAGGATGTTTCCTGTAGTGGGGGAGTCTGGGACCAGAGGACACAGATAGAGTGGATGTGGAGAGGATGTTTCCTGTAGTGGGGGAGTCTAGGACCAGAGGACACAGATACAGTGGATGTGGAGAGGATGTTTCCTATAGTGCGGGGCATCTAGGACCAGAGGACACAGATAGAGTGGATTTGGAGAGGATGTTTCCTGTAGTGGGGGAGTCTAGGACCAGAGGACACAGATAGAGTGGCTGTGGAGAGGATGTTTCCTATAGTGGGGGAGTCTCGGACCAGAGGACACAGATAGAGTGGATGTGGAGAGGATGTTTCCTGTAGTGGGGAGTCTGGGACCAGAGGACACAGATAGAGTGGATGTGGAGAGGATGTTTCCTGTAGTGGGGCAGTCTCGGACCAGAGGACACAGATAGAGTGGATGTGGAGAGGATGTTTCCTGTGGTGGGGGAGTCTAGGACCAGAGGACACAGATAGAGTGGACGTGGAGAGGATTTTTCCTATAGTGGGGGAGTCTAGGACCAGAGGACACAGATAGAGTGGATGTGGAGAGGATGTTTCCTGTAGTGGGGGAGTCTGGGACCAGAGGACACAGATAGAGTGGATGTGGAGAGGATGTTTCCTGTAGTGGGGGAGTCTAGGACCAGAGGACACAGATACAGTGGATGTGGAGAGGATGTTTCCTATAGTGCGGGGCATCTAGGACCAGAGGACACAGATAGAGTGGATGGGGAGAGGATGTTTCCTGTTGTGAGGGAGTCTAGGACCACAGGACACAGATAGAGTGGATGTGGAGAGGATGTTTTCTGTAGTGGGGGAGTCTCGGACCAGAGGACACAGATACAGTGGATGTGGAGAGGATGTTTCCTGTAGTGGGGGCGTCTAGGACCAGAGGACACAGCTAGAGTGGATGGGGAGAGGATGTTTCCTGTTGTGGGGGAGTCTAGGACCAGAGGACACAGATAGAGTGGATGTGGAGAGGATGTTTCCTATAGTGGGGGAGTCTCGGACCAGAGGACACAGATAGAGTGGATGTGGAGAGGATGTTTCCTGTGGTAGGGGAGTCTAGGACCAGGGGACACAGATAGAGTGGATGTGGAGAGCATGTTTCCTGTAGTTGGGGAGTCTAGGACCAGAGGACACAGATAGAGTGGATGTGGAGAGGATGTTTCCTATAGTGGGAGAGTCTAGGACCACAGGACACAGATAGAGTGGATGTGGAGAGGGTGTTTCCTGTAGTGGGGGAGTCTAGGACCACAGGACACAGATACAGTGGATGTGGAGATGATGTTTCCTGTAGTGGGGGCGTCTAGGACCAGAGGACACAGATAGAGTGGATGGGGAGAGGTTGTTTCCTGTCGTGGGGGAGTCTAGGACCAGAGGACACACATAGAGTGGATGTGGAGAGGATGTTTCCTGTGGTGGGGGAGTCTAGGACCAGAGGGCACAGATAGAGTGGATGTGGAGAGGATGTTTCCTATAGTGAGGGAGCCTAGGACCAGAGGACACAGATACAGTGGATGTGGAGAGGATGTTTCCTGCAGTGGGGGAGTCTAGGACCAGAGGACACAGACAGAGTGGATGTGGAGAGGATGTTTCCTGTAGTGGGGGAGTCTCGGACCAGAGGACACAGATACACTGGATGTGGAGAGGATGTTTCCTGTAGTGGGGGCGTCTAGGACCAGAGGACACAGATAGAGTGGATGTGGAGAGGATGTTTCCTGTAGTGGGGGAGTCAGGGACCAGAGGACACAGATAGAGTGGATGTGGAGAGGATGTTTCCTATAGTGGGGGAGTCTAGGACCAGAGGATACAGATAGAGTGGATGTGGAGAGGATGTTTCCTATAGTGGGGGAGTCTAGGATCAGAGGACACAGATAGAGTGGATGTGGAGAGGATGTTTCCTGTAGTGGGGGAGTCTAGGACCAGAGGACACAGAGTGGATGTGGAGAGGATGTTTCCTATAGTTGGGGAGTCTAGGACCAGAGGACACAGAGTGGATGTGGAGAGGATGTTTCCTATAGTGGGGGAGTCTCGGACAAGAGGACACAGATAGAGTGGATGTGGAGAGGATGTTTCCTGTAGTGGGGGAGTCTAGGACCAGAGGACACAGATAGAGTGGATGTGGAGAGGATGTTTCCTGTTGTGGGGGAGTCTAGGACCAGAGGACACAGATAGAGTGGATCTGGAGAGGATGTTTCCTCTAGTGGGGTAGTCTAGGACCAGAGGACACAGGTAGAGTGGATGTGGAGAGGATATTTCCTGTAGTAGGGGGAGTCTAGGACCACAGGACACAGACAGAGAGGATGTGGAGAGGAGTTTCCTGTAGTGGGGGAGTCTCGGACAAGAGGACACAGATAGAGTGGATGTGGAGAGGATGTTTCCTATGGTGGGGGAGTCTAGGACCAGAGGACACAGATAGAGTGGCTGTGGAGAGGATGTTTCCTATAGTGGGGGAGTCTCGGACCAGAGGACACAAATAGAGTGGATGTGGAGAGGATGTTTCCCGTAGTGGGGAGTCTGGGACCAGAGGACACAGATAGAGTGGATGTGGAGAGGATGTTTCCTATAGTGGGGGAGTCTAGGAACAGAGGACACAGATAGAGTGGACGTGGAGAGTATTTTTCCTATAGTGGGGGAGTCTAGGACCAGAGGACACAGATAGAGTGGATGTGGAGAGGATGTTTCCTGTAGTGGGGGAGTCTGGGACCAGAGGACACAGATAGAGTGGATGTGGAGAGGATGTTTCCCGTAGTGGGGGAGTCTAGGACCAGAGGACACAGATACAGTGGATGTGGAGAGGATGTTTCCTATAGTGCGGGGCATCTAGGACCAGAGGAGCCAGATAGAGTGGATGGGGAGAGGATGTTTCCTGTTGTGGGGGAGTCTAGGACCACAGGACACAGATAGAGTGGATGTGGAGAGGATGTTTCCTATAGTGGGGGAGTCTCGGACCAGAGGACACAGATAGAGTGGATGTGGAGAGGATGTTTCCTGTGGTGGGGGAGTCTAGGACCAGAGGACACAGATAGAGTGGATGTGCAGAGGATGTTTCCTGTTGTGGCGGAGTCTAGGACCAGAGGACACAGATACAGTGGATGTGGAGAGGATGTTTCCTGTAGTGGGGGCGTCTAGGACCAGAGGACACAGATAGAGTGGATGGGGAGAGGATGTTTCCTATAGTGGGGGAGTCTAGGACCAGAGGACACAGATAGAGTGGATGTGGAGAGGATGTTTCCTGTAGTGGGGGAGACTCGGATCAGAGGACACAGATAGAGTGGATGTGGAGAGGATGTTTCCTGTAGTGGGGGAGTTTCGGAAAGAGGACACAGATAGAGTGGATTTGGAGAGGATGTTTCCTGTAGTGGGGGAGTCTAGGACAAGAGGACACAGATAGAGTGGAAGGGGAGAGGATGTTTCCGATATTGGGGGAGTCTCGGACCAGAGGACACAGATAGAGTGGATGTGGAGCGGATGTTTCCTGTAGTGGGGGAGTCTAGGACCAGAGGACACAGATAGAGTGGATGTGGAGAGGATGTTTCCTATGGTGGGGGGATCTTGGACCAGAGGACACAGATAGAGTGGAAGTGGAGAGGATGTTTTCTGTAGTGGGGGAGTCTCGGACCAGAGGACACAGATAGAGTGGATGTGGAGAGGATGTTTCCTATGGTGGGGGGATCTTGGACCAGAGGACACAGATAGAGTGGATTTGGAGAGGATGTTTCCTGTAGTAGGGGAGTCTAGGACCAGAGGACACAGATAGAGTGGATGTGGAGAGGATGTTTCCTGTTGTGAGGGAGTCTAGGACCAGAGAACACAGATAGAGTGGATGTGGAGAGGATGTTTCCTATAGTGGGGGAGTCTCGGACCAGAGGACACAGATAGAGTGGATGTGGAGAGGATTTTTCCTATAGTGAGGGAGTCTAGGACCAGAGGACACAGATAGAGTGGATGTGGAGAGGATGTTTCCTATAGTGGGGGGAGTCTAGGACCAGAGGACACAGATAGAGTGGATGTGGAGAGAATGTTTCTTATAGTGGTGGAGTTTAGGACCAGAGGACACAGATAGAGTGGATCTGGAGAGGATGTTTCCTATATTGGGAGACTCTAACACCAGAGGACACAGATGGAGTGGAGGTGGGGAGGATGTTTCCTATAGTGGGGGAGTCTCAGACCAGAGGACACAGGTAGAGTGGATCTGGAGAGGATGTTTCCTGTAGTGGGGGAGTCTAGGATCAGAGGACACAGATAGAGAGGATGTGGAGAGGATGTTTCCTGCAGTGGGGGGTCTCGGACCAGAGGACACAGACAGAGTGGATGTGGAGAGGATGTTTCCTACAGTGGGGGAGTCTAGGACCAGAGGACACAGATAGAGTGGATATGCAGAGGATGTTTCCTGTAGTGGGGGAGTCTCGGACCAGAGGACACAGATAGAGTGGATCTGGAGAGGATTTTTCCTGTAGTGGGGCAGTCTAGGACCAGAGGACACAGATAGGATGGATGTGGAGAGGATGTTTCCTGTACTGGGGGAGTCTCGGACAAGAGGACACAGATAGAGTGGATTTTGAGAGGATGTTTCCTGTAGTGGGGGAGTCTAGGACCAGAGGACACAGATAGAGTGGATGTGGAGAGGATGTTTCCTGTAGTGGGGGAGTCTGGGACCAGAGGACACAGATAGAGTGGATGTGGAGAGGATGTTTCCTGTACTGGGGAGTCTGGGACCAGAGGACACAGATAGAGTGGATGTGGAGAGGATGTTTCCTATAGTGGGGGAGTCTAGGACCAGAGGACACAGATAGAGTGGACGTGGAGAGGACTTTTCCTATAGTGGGGGAGTCTAGGACCAGAGGACACAGATAGAGTGGATGTGGAGAGGATGTTTCCTGTAGTGGGGGAGTCTCGGACCAGAGGACACAGATAGAGTGGATGTGGAGAGGATGTTTCCTGTACTGGGGGAGTCTAGGACCAGAGGACACAGATACAGTGGATGTGGAGAGGATGTTTCCTGCAGTGGGGGAGTCTAGGACCAGAGGACACAGTCAGAGTGGATGTGGAGAGGATGTTTCCTGTTGTGGGGGAGTCTAGGACCAGAGGACACAGATAGAGTGGATGTGGAGAGGATGTTTCCTGTGGTGGGGGAGTCTAGGACCAGAGGACACAGATAGAGTGGATGTGGAGAGGATGTTTCCTGTAGTGGGGGAGTCAGGGACCAGAGGACACAGATAGAGTGGATGTGGAGAGGATGTTTCCTATAGTGGGGGAGTCTAGGACCAGAGGACACAGATAGAGTGGATGTGGACAGGATGTTTCCTGTAGTGGGGGAGTCTCGGACCAGAGGACACAGATAGAGTGGATGTGGAGAGGATGTTTCCTGTAGTGGGGGGAATCTAGGACCAGAGGACACAGATAGAGTGGATTTAGAGAGGATGTTTCCTGTAGTGGGGGAGTCTGGGACCAGAGGACACAGATAGAGTGGATGTGGCGAGGATGTTTCCTATGGTGGGGGAGTCTCGGACCAGAGGACACAGATAGAGTGGATGTGGAGAGGATGTTTCCTGTAGTGGGGGAGTCTAGGACCAGAGGACACAGATAGAGTGGATGTGGAGAGGATGTTTCCTGTAGTGGGGGAGTCTAGGACCAGAGGACACAGATAGAGTGGATGTGGAGAGGATGTTTCCTGTAGTGGGGGAGTCTCGGACCAGAGGACACAGATAGAGTGGATGTGGAGTGTAGGTTTCCTACAGAGGGGAAGTCTAGGACCAGAGTTCACAGATAGAGTGGATGTGGAGAGGATGTTTCCTGTAGTGGGGGAGTCTAGGACCAGAGGACACAGATAGAGCGGATGTGGAGGGGATGCATCCTGTAGTGGGGGAGTCTAGGACCAGAGGATACAGATACAGTGGATGTGGAGAGGATGTTTCCTATAGTGGGGGAGTCTAGGATCAGAGGACACAGATAGAGTGGATGTGGAGAGGATGTTTCCTGTAGTGGGGGAGTCTAGGACCAGAGGACACAGAGTGGATGTGGAGAGGATGTTTCCTATAGTTGTGGAGTCTAGGACCAGAGGACACAGAGTGGATGTGGACAGGATGTTTCCTATAGTGGGGGAGTCTCGGACAAGAGGACACAGATAGAGTGGATGTGGAGAGGATGTTTCCTGTAGTGGGAGAGTCTAGAACCAGAGGACACAGATAGAGTGGATGTGGAGAGGATGTTTCCTGTTGTGGGGGAGTCTAGGACCAGAGGACACAGATAGAGTGGATGTGGAGAGGATGTTTCCTGTGGTCGGGGAGTCTAGGACCAGAGGGCACAGATAGAGCAGATGTGGAGAGGATGTTTCCTATAGTGAGGGAGTCTAGGACCACAGGACACAGACAGAGAGGATGTGGAGAGGAGTTTCCTGCAGTGGGGGTGTCTGGGACCAGAGGACACAGATAGAGTGGATGTGGAGAGGATGTTTCCTATGGTGGGGGAGTCTAGGACCAGAGGACACAGATAGAGTGGCTGTGGAGAGGATGTTTCCTATAGTGGGGGAGTCTCAGACCAGAGGACACAGATAGAGTGGATGTGGAGAGGATGTTTCCCGTAGTGGGGAGTCTGGGACCAGAGGACACAGATAGAGTGGATGTGGAGAGGATGTTTCCTATAGTGGGGGAGTCTAGGACCAGAGGACACAGATAGAGTGGACGTGGAGATTATTTTTCCTATAGTGGGGGAGTCTAGGACCAGAGGACACAGATAGAGTGGATGTGGAGAGGATGTTTCCTGTAGTGGGGGAGTCTGGGACCAGAGGACACAGATAGAGTGGATGTGGAGAGGATGTTTCCCGTAGTGGGGGAGTCTAGGACCAGAGGACACAGCTACAGTGGATGTGGAGACGATGTTTCCTATAGTGCGGGGCATCTAGGACCAGAGGAGACAGATAGAGTGGATGGGGAGAGGATGTTTCCTGTTGTGGGGGAGTCTAGGACCAGAGGACACAGATAGAGTGGATGTAGAGAGGATGTTTCCTATTGTGGGGGAGTCTCGGACCAGAGGACACAGATAGAGTGGATGTGGAGAGGATGTTTCCTGTGGTGGGGGAGTCTAGGACCAGAGGACACAGATAGAGTGGATGTGGAGAGGATGTTTCCTGTTGTGGCGGAGTCTAGGACCACAGGACACAGATAGAGTGGATGTGGAGAGGGTGTTTCCTGTAGTGGGGGAGTCTAGGACCAGAGGACACAGATACAGTGGATGTGGAGAGGATGTTTCCTGTAGTGGGGGCGTCTAGGACCAGAGGACACAGATAGAGTGGATGGGGAGAGGATGTTTCCTATAGTGGGGGAGTCTAGGACCAGAGGACACACATAGAGTGGATGTGGAGAAGATGTTTCCTGTGGTGGGGGAGTCTAGGACCAGAGGGCATAGATAGAGTGGATGTGGAGAGGATGTTTCCTATAGTGAGGGAGTCTAGGACCAGAGGACACAGATAGAGTGGATGTGGAGAGGATGTTTCCTGTAGTGGGGGAGACTCGGATCAGAGAACACAGATAGAGTGGATGTGGAGAGGATGTTTCCTGTAGTGGGGGAGTTTCGGACCAGAGGACACAGATAGAGTGGATGTGGAGAGGATGTTTCCTATAGTGGGAGAGTCTAGGACCAGAGGACACAGATAGAGTGGATTTGGAGAGGATGTTTCCTGTAGTGGGGGAGTCTAGGACCAGAGGACACAGATAGAGTGGATGTGGAGAGGATGTTTCCTGTGGTGGGGGAGTCTAGGACCAGAGGACACAGATAGAGTGGATGTGGAGAGGATGTTTCCTGTAGTGGGGGAGTCAGGGACCAGAGGACACAGATAGAGTGGATGTGGAGAGGATGTTTCCTACAGTGGGGGAGTCTAGGACCAGAGGACACAGATAGAGTGGATGTGGACAGGATGTTTCCTGTAGTGGGGGAGTCTAGGACCAGAGGACACAGATAGAGTGGATGTGGAGAGGATGTTTCCTATGGTGGGGGGATCTTGGACCAGAGGACACAGATAGAGTGGAAGTGGAGAGGATGTTTCCGATATTGGGGGAGTCTCGGACCAGAGGACACAGATAGAGTGGATGTGGAGCGGATGTTTCCTGTAGTGGGGGAGTCTCGGACAAGAGGACACAGATAGAGTGGATTTGGAGAGGATGTTTCCTGTAGTAGGGGAGTCTAGGACCAGAGGACACAGATAGAGTGGATGTGGAGAGGATGTTTCCTGTAGTGGGGGAGTCTAGGACCTGAGGACACAGATAGAGTGGCTGTGGAGAGGATGTTTCCTGTAGTGGGGGAGTCTAGGACCAGAGGACACAGATAGAGTGGATGTGGAGAGGATGTTTCCTGTAGTGGGGGAGTCTCGGACCAGAGGACACAGATAGAGTGGATGTGGAGAGGATGTTTCCTATAGTGGGGGAGTCTAGGACCAGAGGACACAGATAGAGTGGATGTGGAGAGGATGTTTCCTGTAGTGGGGGAGTCTCGGACCAGAGGACACAGATAGAGTGGATGTGGAGAGTAGGTTTCCTACAGAGGGGAAGTCTAGGACCAGAGTTCACAGATAGAGTGGATGTGGAGAGGATGTTTCCTGTAGTGGGGGAGTCTAGGACCAGAGGACACAGATAGAGCGGATGTGGAGGGGATGCATCCTGTAGTGGGGGAGTCTAGGACCAGAGGATACAGATACAGTGGATGTGGAGAGGATGTTTCCTATAGTGGGGGAGTCTAGGATCAGAGGACACAGATAGAGTGGATGTGGAGAGGATGTTTCCTGTAGTGGGGGAGTCTAGGACCAGAGGACACAGAGTGGATGTGGAGAGGACGTTTCCTATAGTGCGGGAGTCTCGGACAAGAGGACACAGATAGAGTGGATGTGGAGAGGATGTTTCCTGTAGTGGGAGAGTCTAGGACCAGAGGACACAGATAGAGTGGATGTGGAGAGGATGTTTCCTGTTGTGGGGGAGTCTAGGACCAGAGGACACAGATAGAGTGGATGTGGAGAGGATGTTTCCTGTGGTCGGGGAGTCTAGGACCAGAGGGCACAGATAGAGCAGATGTGGAGAGGATGTTTCCTATAGTGAGGGAGTCTAGGACCAGAGGACACAGATAAAGTGGATGTGGAGAGGATGTTTCCTGTAGTGGGGGAGTCTCGGACCAGAGGACACAGATAGAGTGGATCTGGAGAGGATGTTTCCTGTAGTAGGGGGAGTCTAGGACCACAGGACACAGACAGAGAGGATGTGGAGAGGAGTTTCCTGCAGTGGGGGTTTCTGGGACCAGAGGACACAGATAGAGTGGATGTGGAGAGGATGTTTCCTATGGTGGGGGAGTCTAGGACCAGAGGACACAGATAGAGTGGCTGTGGAGAGGATGTTTCCTATAGTGGGGGAGTCTCGGACCAGAGGACACAGATAGAGTGGATGTGGAGAGGATGTTTCCCGTAGTGGGGAGTCTGGGACCAGAGGACACAGATAGAGTGGATGTGGAGAGGATGTTTCCTATAGTGGGGGAGTCTAGGACCAGAGGACACAGATAGAGTGGACGTGGAGAGTATTTTTCCTATAGTGGGGGAGTCTAGGACCAGAGGACACAGATAGAGTGGATGTGGAGAGGATGTTTCCTGTAGTGGGGGAGTCTGGGACCAGAGGACACAGATAGAGTGGATGTGGAGAGGATGTTTCCTGTAGTGGGGGAGTCTAGGACCAGAGGACACAGATACAGTGGATGTGGAGAGGTTGTTTCCTATAGTGCGGGGCATCTAGGACCAGAGGAGACAGATAGAGTGGATGGGGAGAGGATGTTTCCTGTTCTGGGGGAGTCTTGGACCAGAGGACACAGATAGAGTGGATGTGGAGAGGATGTTTCCTGTTGTGGCGGAGTCTAGGACCACAGGACACAGATAGAGTGGATGTGGAGAGGGTGTTTCCTGTAGTGGGGGAGTCTAGGACCAGAGGACACAGATACAGTGGATGTGGAGCGGATGTTTCCTGTAGTGGGGGCGTCTAGGACCAGAGGACACAGATAGAGTGGATGGGGAGAGGATGTTTCCTATAGTGGGGGAGTCTAGGACCAGAGGACACACATAGAGTGGATGTGGAGAAGATGTTTCCTGTGGTGGGGGAGTCTAGGACCAGAGGGCACAGATAGAGTGGATGTGGAGAGGATGTTTCCTATAGTGAGGGAGTCTAGGACCAGAGGACACAGATAGAGTGGATGTGGAGAGGATGTTTCCTGTAGTGGGGGAGACTCGGATCAGAGGACACAGATAGAGTGGATGTGGAGAGGATGTTTCCTGTAGTGGGGGAGTTTCGGAAAGAGGACACAGATAGAGTGGATGTGGAGAGGACGTTTCCTGTAGTGAGGGAGTCTAGGACCAGAGGACACAGATAGAGTGGATGTGGAGAGGATGTTTCCTGTAGTGAGGGAGTCTAGGACCAGAGGACACAGATAGAGTGGATGTGGAGAGGATGTTTCCTATGGTGGGGGGAACTTGGACCAGAGGACACAGATAGAGTGGAAGTGGAGAGGATGTTTCCGATATTGGGGGAGTCTCGGACCAGAGGACACAGATAGAGTGGATGTGGAGCGGATGTTTCCTGTAGTGGGGGAGTCTCGGACAAGAGAACACAGATAGAGTGGATTTGGAGAGGATGTTTCCTGTAGTAGGGGAGTCTAGGACCAGAGGACACAGATAGAGTGGATGTGGAGAGGATGTTTCCTGTAGTGGGGTAGTCTAGGACCTGAGGACACAGATAGAGTGGCTGTGGAGAGGATGTTTCCTGTTGTGAGGGAGTCTAGGACCAGAGGACACAGATAGAGTGGATGTGGAGAGGATGTTTCCTATAGTGGGGGAGTCTCGGACCAGAGGACACAGATAGAGTGGATGTGGAGAGGATTTTTCCTATAGTGAGGGAGTCTAGGACCAGAGGACACAGATAGAGTGGATGTGGAGAGGATGTTTCCTATAGTGGGGGGAGTCTAGGACCAGAGGACACAGATAGAGTGGATGTGGAGAGAATGTTTCTTATAGTGGGGGAGTTTAGGACCAGAGGACACAGATAGAGTGGATGTGGAGAGGATGTTTCCTATAGTGGGAGACTCTAACACCAGAGGACACAGATGGAGTGGAAGTGGGGAGGATGTTTCCTATAGTGGGGGAGTCTCAGACCAGAGGACACAGATAGAGTGGATGTGGAGAGGATGTTTCCTGTAGTGGGGGAGTCTAGGATCAGAGGACACAGATAGAGTGGATGTGGAGAGGATGTTTCCTGCAGTGGGGGGTCTCGGACCAGAGGACACAGACAGAGTGGATGTGGAGAGGATGTTTCCTGTGGTGGGGGAGTCTCGGACCAGAGGACACAGATAGAGTGGATCTGGAGAGGATTTTTCCTGTAGTGGGGGAGTCTAGGACCAGAGGACACAGATAGAGTGGATGTGGAGAGGATGTTTCCTGTAGTGGGGGAGTCTCGGACAAGAGGACACAGATAGACTGGATTTGGAGAGGATGTTTCCTGTAGTGGGGGAGTCTGGGACCAGAGGACACAGATAGAGTGGCTGTGGAGAGGATGTTTCCTGTAGTGGGGGAGTCTAGGACCAGTGGACACAGATAGAGTGGATTTGGAGAGGATGTTTCCTATAGTGGGGGAATCTCGGACCAGAGGACACAGATAGAGTGGATGTGGAGAGGATGTTTCCTGTACTGGGGAGTCTGGGACCAGAGGACACAGATAGAGTGGATGTGGAGAGGATGTTTCCTATAGTGGGGGAGTCTAGGACCAGAGGACACAGATAGAGTGGACGTGGAGAGGATTTTTCCTATAGTGGGGGAGTCTAGGACCAGAGGACACAGATAGAGTGGATGTGGAGAGGATGTTTCCTGTAGTGGGGGAGTCTGGGACCAGAGGACACAGATAGCGTGGATGTGGAGAGGATGTTTCCTGTACTGGGGAGTCTGGGACCAGAGGACACAGATAGAGTGGATGTGGAGAGGATGTTTCCTATAGTGGGGGAGTCTAGGACCAGAGGACACAGATAGAGTGGACGTGGAGAGGATTTTTCCTATAGTGGGGGAGTCTAGGACCAGAGGACAAAGATAGAGTGGATGTGGAGAGGATGTTTCCTGTAGTGTGGGAGTCTGGGACCAGAGGACACAGATAGAGTGGATGTGGAGAGGATGTTTCCTGTAGTGGGGGAGTCTAGGACCAGAGGACACAGATACAGTGGATGTGGAGAGGATGTTTCCTATCGTGCGGGGCATCTAGGACCAGAGGACACAGATAGAGTGGATGGGGAGAGGATGTTTCCTGTTGTGGGGGACTCTAGGACCAGAGGACACAGATAGAGTGGATGTGGAGAGGATGTTTCCTATAGTGGGGGAGTCTCGGACCAGAGGACACAGATAGAGTGGATGTGGAGAGGATGTTTCCTGTGGTGGGGGAGTCTAGGACCAGAGGACACAGATCGCGTAGATGTTGAGAGGATGTTTCCTGTTGCGGGGGAGTCTAGGACCAGAGGACACAGATACAGTGGATGTGGAGAGGATGTTTCCTGTAGTGGGGGCGTCTAGGACCAGAGGACACAGATAGACTGGACGGGGAGAGGATGTTTCCTGTCGTGGGGGAGTCTAGGACCAGAGGACACACATAGAGTGGATGTGGAGAGGATGTTTCCTGTGGTGGGGGAGTCTAGGACCAGAGGGCACAGATAGAGTGGATGTGGAGAGGATGTTTCCTATAGTGAGGGAGTCTAGGACCAGAGGACACAGATAGAGTGGATGTGGAGAGGATGTTTCCTGTAGTGGGGGAGTCTCGGATCAGAGGACACAGATAGAGTGGATGTGGAGAGGATGTTTCCTGTAGTGGGGGAGTTTCGGACAAGAGGACACAGATAGAGTGGATTTGGAGAGGATGTTTCCTGTAGTGGGGGAGTCTAGGACCAGAGGACACAGATAGAGTGGATGTGGAGAGGATGTTTCCTGTTGTGGGAGAGTCTAGGACCAGAGGACACAGATAGAGTGGATGTGGAGAGGATGTTTCCTGTAGTGGGGGAGTCTAGGACCAGAGGACACAGATAGAGTGGATGTGGAGAGGATGTTTCCTATAGTGGGAGAGTCTAGGACCAGAGGACACAGATAGAGTGGATGTGGAGAGGATGTTTCCTATAGTGGGAGAGTCTAGGACCAGAGGACACAGATAGAGTGGATGTGGAGAGGATGTTTCCTGTAGTGGGGAGTCTGGGACCAGAGGACACAGATAGAGTGGAAGTGGAGAGGATGTTTCCTGTAGTGGGGGAGTCTAGGACCAGAAGACACAGATAGAGTGGATGTGGAGAGGATGTTTCCTATGGTGGGGGGATCTAGGACCAGAGGACACAGATAGAGTGGAAGTGGAGAGGATGTTTCCTGTTGTGGGGGAGTCTCGGACCAGAGGACACAGATAGAGTGGATGTGGAGCGGATGTTTCCTGTAGTGGGGGAGTCTCGGACAAGAGGACACAGATAGAGTGGATTTGGAGAGGATGTTTCCTGTACTGGGGGAGTCTAGGACCAGAGGACACAGATAGCGTGCATGTGGAGAGGATGTTTCCTGTAGTGGGGGAGTCCAGGACCAGAGGACACAGATAGAGTGGCTGTGGAGAGGATGTTTCCTATAGTGCGGGAGTCTCGGACCAGAGGACACAGATAGAGTGGATGTGGAGAGGATGTTTCCTGTAGTGGGGAGTCTGGGACCAGAGGACACAGATAGAGTGGATGTGGAGAGGATGTTTCCTATAGTGGGGGAGTCTAGGACCAGAGGACACAGATAGAGTGGACGTGGAGAGGATTTTTCCTATAGTGGGGGAGTCTAGGACCAGAGGACACAGATAGAGTGGATGTGGAGAGGATGTTTCCTGTAGTGGGGGAGTCTGGGACCAGAGGACACAGATAGAGTGGATGTGGAGAGGATGTTTCCTGTAGTGGGGAGTCTAGGACCAGAGGACACAGATAGAGTGGACGTGGAGAGGATTTTTCCTATAGTGGGGGAGTCTAGGACCAGAGGACACAGATAGAGTGGATGTGGAGAGGATGTTTCCTGTATTGGGGGAGTCTGGGACCAGAGGACACAGATAGAGTGGATGTGGAGAGGATGTTTCCTGTGGTGGGGGAGTCTAGGACCAGAGGACACAGATAGAGTGGATGTGGAGAGGATGTTTCCTGTTGTGGGGTAGTCTAGGACCACAGGACACAGATACAGTGGATGTGGAGAGGATGTTTCCTGTAGTGGGGGGGTCTAGGACCAGAGGACACAGATAGAGTGGATGTGGAGAGGATGTTTCCTGTGGTGGGGGAGTCTAGGACCAGAGGACACACATAGAGTGGATGTGGAGAGGATGTTTCCTGTGGTGGGGGAGTCTAGGACCAGAGGGCACAGATAGAGTGGATGTGGAGAGGATGTTTCCTATAGTGAGGGAGTCTAGGACCAGAGGACACAGATAGAGTGGATGTGGAGTAGATTTTTCCTGTAGTGGGGGAGTCTCGGATCAGAGGACACAGGTAGAGTGGATGTGGGGAGGATGTTTCCTGTAGTGGGGGAGTTTCGGACAAGAGGACACAGATAGAGTGGATTTGGAGAGGATGTTTCCTGTAGTGGGGGAGTCTAGGACCAGAGGACACAGATACAGTGGATGTGGAGAGGATGTTTCCTATGGTGGGGAGTCTAGGACCAGAGGACACAGATAGAGTGGCTGTGGAGAGGATGTTTCCTGTAGTGAGGGAGTCTAGGACCAGAGGACACAGATAGAGTGGATGTGGAGAGGATGTTTCCTATGGTGGGGGGATCTAGGATCAGAGGACACAGATAGAGTGGATGTGGAGAGGATGTTTCCTGTAGTGGGGGAGTCTAGGACCAGAGGACACAGATAGAGTGGATGTGGAGAGGATGTTTCCTATGGTGGGGGGATCTAGGACCAGAGGACACAGATAGAGCGGAAGTGGAGAGGATGTTTCCTGTTGTGGGGGAGTCTAGGACCAGAGGACACAGATAGAGTGTATGTGGAGAGGATGTTTCCTGTAGTGGGGGAGTCTGGGACCAGAGGACACAGATAGAGTGGATGTGGAGAGGATGATTCCTCTGGTGGGGGAGTCTAGGACCAGAGGACACAGATAGAGTGGCTGTGGAGAGGATGTTTCCTATAGTGGGGGAGTCTGGGACCAGAGGACACAGATAGAGTGGATGTGGAGAGGATGTTTCCTGTAGTGGGGGAGACTAGGACCAGAAGACACAGACAGAGTGGATGTGGAGAGGATGTTTCCTATGGTGGGGGGATCTAGGACCAGAGGACACAGATAGAGTGGAAGTGGAGAGGATGTTTCCTGTTGTGGGGGAGTCTCGGACCAGAGGACACAGATAGAGTGGATGTGGAGCGGATGTTTCCTGTAGTGGGGGAGTCTCGGACAAGAGGACACAGATAGAGTGGATTTGGAGAGGATGTTTCCTGTAGTGGGGGAGTCTAGGACCAGAGGACACAGATAGCGTGCATGTGGAGAGGATGTTTCCTGTAGTGGGGGAGTCCAGGACCAGAGGACACAGATAGAGTGGCTGTGGAGAGAATGTTTCCTATAGTGCGGGAGTCCCGGACCAGAGGACACAGATAGAGTGGATGTGGAGAGGATGTTTCCTGTAGTGGGGAGTCTGGGACCAGAGGACACAGATAGAGTGGATGTGGAGAGGATGTTTCCTATAGTGGGGAGTCTAGGACCAGAGGACACAGATAGAGTGGACGTGGAGAGGATTTTTCCTATAGTGGGGGAGTCTAGGACCAGAGGACACAGATAGAGTGGATGTGGAGAGGATGTTTCCTGTAGTGGGGGAGTCTGGGACCAGAGGACACAGATAGAGTGGATGTGGAGAGGATGTTTCCTGTAGTGGGGGAGTCTAGGACCAGAGGACACAGATAGAGTGGACGTGGAGAGGATTTTTCCTATAGTGGGGGAGTCTAGGACCAGAGGACACAGATAGAGTGGATGTGGAGAGGATGTTTCCTGTAGTGGGGGAGTCTGGGACCAGAGGACACAGATAGAGTGGATGTGGAGAGGATGTTTCCTGTGGTGGGGGAGTCTAGGACCAGAGGACACAGATAGAGTGGATGTGGAGAAGATGTTTCCTGTGGTGGGGGAGTCTAGGACCAGAGGGCACAGATAGAGTGGATGTGGAGAGGATGTTTCCTATAGTGAGGGAGTCTAGGACCAGAGGACACAGATAGAGTGGATGTGGAGAGGATGTTTCCTGTAGTGGGGGAGACTCGGATCAGAGGACACAGATAGAGTGGATGTGGAGAGGATGTTTCCTGTAGTGGGGGAGTTTCGGAAAGAGGACACAGATAGAGTGGATTTGGAGAGGATGTTTCCTGTAGTGGGGGAGTCTAGGACAAGAGGACACAGATAGAGTGGATGTGGAGAGGACGTTTCCTGTAGTGAGGGAGTCTAGGACCAGAGGACACAGATAGAGTGGATGTGGAGAGGATGTTTCCTGTAGTGAGGGAGTCTAGGACCAGAGGACACAGATAGAGTGGATGTGGAGAGGATGTTTCCTATGGTGGGGGGAACTTGGACCAGAGGACACAGATAGAGTGGAAGTGGAGAGGATGTTTCCGATATTGGGGGAGTCTCGGACCAGAGGACACAGATAGAGTGGATGTGGAGCGGATGTTTCCTGTAGTGGGGGAGTCTCGGACAAGAGGACACAGATAGAGTGGATTTGGAGAGGATGTTTCCTGTAGTAGGGGAGTCTAGGACCAGAGGACACAGATAGAGTGGATGTGGAGAGGATGTTTCCTGTAGTGGGGTAGTCTAGGACCTGAGGACACAGATAGAGTGGCTGTGGAGAGGATGTTTCCTGTTGTGAGGGAGTCTAGGACCAGAGGACACAGATAGAGTGGATGTGGAGAGGATGTTTCCTATAGTGGGGGAGTCTCGGACCAGAGGACACAGATAGAGTGGATGTGGAGAGGATTTTTCCTATAGTGAGGGAGTCTAGGACCAGAGGACACAGATAGAGTGGATGTGGAGAGGATGTTTCCTATAGTGGGGGGAGTCTAGGACCAGAGGACACAGATAGAGTGGATGTGGAGAGAATGTTTCTTATAGTGGGGGAGTTTAGGACCAGAGGACACAGATAGAGTGGATGTGGAGAGGATGTTTCCTATAGTGGGAGACTCTAAGACCAGAGGACACAGATGGAGTGGAAGTGGGGAGGATGTTTCCTATAGTGGGGGAGTCTCAGACCAGAGGACACAGATAGAGTGGATGTGGAGAGGATGTTTCCTGTAGTGGGGGAGTCTAGGATCAGAGGACACAGATAGAGTGGATGTGGAGAGGATGTTTCCTGCAGTGGGGGGTCTCGGACCAGAGGACACAGACAGAGTGGATGTGGAGAGGATGTTTCCTGTGGTGGGGGAGTCTCGGACCAGAGGACACAGATAGAGTGGATCTGGAGAGGATTTTTCCTGTAGTGGGGGAGTCTAGGACCAGAGGACACAGATAGAGTGGATGTGGAGAGGATGTTTCCTGTAGTGGGGGAGTCTCGGACAAGAGGACACAGATAGACTGGATTTGGAGAGGATGTTTCCTGTAGTGGGGGAGTCTGGGACCAGAGGACACAGATAGAGTGGCTGTGGAGAGGATGTTTCCTGTAGTGGGGGAGTCTAGGACCAGTGGACACAGATAGAGTGGATTTGGAGAGGATGTTTCCTATAGTGGGGGAATCTCGGACCAGAGGACACAGATAGAGTGGATGTGGAGAGGATGTTTCCTGTACTGGGGAGTCTG